>NW_027456937.1:0-102500 GCF_040206685.1 Ascaphus truei
CCCTCACCCGTCCGGCAGCTCCCACGTGGAGGGGGGGGGGGGGTGAAAGCGCGGGAAACAGGGAGAGGCGGAGGAAGAGGCGGAGCCTCCGGGACCGGTGGGGAAGAGAGCGGTGATGTGTATAGTGATGTGTGTGTGTGTGTATATAGTGATGTGTGTGTGTGTGTGTGTATAGTGATGTGTGTGTGTGTGTGTGTGTATAGTGATGTGTGTGTGTGTGTGTATAGTGATGTGTGTGTGTGTGTGTGTGTGTGTGTGTGTGTGTGTGCCCTTCACTCCGCCTCAGGCCAATGAGAGGTGTGCGGGGGCGGGCGGCCCAAGGGAGCAATCTCATTGGCCTGGCCCAAGGTCCAATGAGATTGCCGCTAGGAACACGGGGAGGGGCACAGGGAGACACATACAGACCCGGACACATAGGACACTTTCAGAAATATATAGTAGATACATGCTCTGCCAGTCTACGTTGGAGTTTCCACCCTGTTCTCCCCACGTACTGCAACCCGCATGGGCATTTTGTATCCATTTTGGATGGTGGTGGCTAGAAGCCAAAAGATACGTATTAGCATCCACCTCCTTATGGTATGTTTTTGTTTGTATCTGATTGTATTCTACATACAGGGTTAAGTCTAAGAAATTGATACTTACACTACTGCAGGTAAATGTGAATTTTATATTAAAAGGATTATTATTCAAATATACTTTAAACAATTCTAGATCATCTATCGTCCCCCTCCAGACACACAGCACATCGTCGATAAATCTCTTCCAGAGCACCAGGTTTGCACCATATGGGTTGTTGTTCCATATGTAGCCACGCTCCCACATATCCATAAATAGGTTCGCGTAGCTAGGTGCAAACCGGGTGCCCATTGCGGTGCCGCATGTCTGGAGGAAGTAATCTCCATCATAATTAAAATAATTGTGGGTTAGTATATATTGTATCCCACTTAATATAAATCGTTTCAAATTATCTCCAACATTCATATCTCCCTCAAGTGTCTGCTGGACTGCCTTTAAACCATCCACGTGTTTGATGGAGGTGTATAAAGACACCACGTCACATGTTACCCATATTAATTGCTCATCCCATTCAACATCTTGAATTAGTTGTAGTACATGGGACGTATCTCTTAGATAAGAAGGAGTTTTCTGGACATATTTCTGTAACAGATGATCTAAGAATTTGCTCAGATTAGATGTAAGCGAACTTATGCCTGATATTATTGGGCGGCCGGGGGGTCTGGTTGGGTTCTTATGTAGTTTAGGGATGAAGTAGAATATTGGTACTTTAGGATTTTTAACTATTAGGTATTCTAATTCCTTTTTTGTTATTACTTCATCTTCAAATCCTCTTTCCATGATAGTAGTTAATTCCTTTTTGAATGTCTCTGTAGGGTTACTCAAAAGCCTATCATAGGTGGAATTGTCACCTAAAATTCTACTGGACTCCTCTCTATAGAAGCTGGTGTCCATAACAACCAGACCCCCCCCCCCCCTTGTCCGCTGTTTTTATAACAATGTCCTTATTCTCAGTTAAAGATTTTACAGCCACATTTTCTTCTTTGGTTAGGTTGTATTTTTTACCCTTAAAGTTACTCCCTGTTTTTTCAAGATCACTAATCACCATATCTGTAAAAGTATCAATATAATTCCCTTTTATGGCTCTGGGGTAAAATGTACTTTTATTTTTAAAGGGTGTTATGGGATTTTCTATTTTTTCTTTAGGGACTTGGTTTCCTGTGTTTAAAGTTCTACTAACAGGGTCCCTCAGGAAATATTTCTTTAGTGTAAGCTTCCTGATGAATTTATGGACATCTACATAGAGTTCAAAGGGGTTTGGGCCACGTACTGGGGCAAAATTTAGGCCTTTCTCTAAAACTGTAGTTTCAGCCTGGGTAAGTTGGTACGAACTAATATTAAAGATATTACTTTTATGATCTACCAGTGTTTTCCTGGGTCTTGTCTTTTTCTTTCTCTTTCGTGTCCCTCCCCTCTTTCCTCTATATCGTCCGCTCTGGACCGCTTTCTTTCTAATACACCTTGTTTCATTGATGGAATTCCTTTTCTCTCCACTGTTCTTTCACTGGTTCGTGGTCCCTGCGATACTCTAAAAAATGGGTAGGACCCCTATGGTTCTCTTTGGGTCTCTCATTCGATCTTAAAATGGGTGATCTTTCTCTGTAACCCCTATAGGTTTGGTCCCTATCATTTAATCTATGTAGGGGTGATCTTTCTCTATACTCCCTATGATCATAATCCCTTTCTTCCCCCTTACGCTCTAACCTCGACCACTCCTGTTTAGAGTTAGATTTTTTACTATTTTAGTCCCTGTAATTTATCTGTTCTAGTACTAGGTTCTACTCGTCCCGGGGTAGTGATATTGGATTTATTTATGGCCCCTTTCTTTGTAAGTAAAGTTTCGGGCTTGGGGGTAGATTCTGGATTCGGTTCTACCTTAGAGTCAATATTATCAGTAGTTGAAACACTTTTGTCTCTTTTCCAATTCCTCTCGTTTCCTTCATCATAGTCCTTATTATCTCTCAGAAATTTTTTCTGTTTAATTATTTTTACTTCTTTACCTAATTTAGCCATTTTTTGAATAATTTTGTCCTCCAGAATTATATATTCTGTCATGGCCATAAAAGGTTCTAATTGGTTTTTAATATTATTGACCTCCCCCTCTATCTTATCTAGAATGGTGCTTCTATGTTTGATAAAGTAGTTGCATTAACCCTACAGAGCATGTGTCTAATAAAAAGTTCCACTCAGTCATAAAGCTTTCATCATCCGTGTCTAAGGTGGGTGCTTTAACATTACGTAACCCCCTAGGGATCCTTTTGTGTTCTAAATACTCCCTCAACGTGGTAGGTAGCAACTCCCCCCTCATCCACTGATGAAGTGACCACATTGCGTCACGAAACGCGTATGGAGAGGGAGGAGCTAGAACTGACACGGTCTTCAGAAGCAGGAGCATAGAGATCAGGAGAGACGCCAGAGTGTGACATCACGAGGCGTAGCGCGGGCTGACGGCAGTTACCCAGAGAGGTGAGCAGAGCACATTCTGCAGTGCTGGCCACCTCAAGCTGAGATAGAGGAAGCTATAGCAAATAGAGGGGGCGAATCTCGCAGAGTAACTACTGAGAGTTAGACGCCACTTCAGGGTTTGCAAACAACAATAGCACTATCCTCCCAGAAGCCTGCCTACCTGATTGTATCAAGCTGCGGACGGCACGTTGTCAGCTGTTTTTACACAGCCTGGTTTATGTGAGTAAGCCCTTGGCTGTTTTTTATTTTTATTGTAATAAATTTTTATCAATCTGCACCATCATCTTTCATGTTATTTCCTTTCTGGGAACACATGGGAACTATGACCAAGTGGTAATGCTGCGAACAGACAGAAAACCTGGAGGATAGACATACAACACGTGGGATTCGTGATATCTGGAAGAGAAGAGGTTAAAAGCACAGATTGTCTCAAAGGAACAATAACACAGCAAGTCTGTAAGTTCATTACTTTAATCTGTTGTGGAGTTATTTATGGATTCTTGTGGCTGCGCAATGGTCTTTTCCTTTTTGTCCATTACATACTAGGAGGAGTTCGGAACCAGCAGCCAGCAATTGGATCACCATCGCTCCATCAGCTGGAATATTGAAAATAACTTTCCATATCCATATGGACTAATCATTGGACTGGGGTATTGTTGTAGCCTGAAGCGCCGGGTCATTGCATTTTTTGTATAATTGTCTGTAATGAGTTTGTGAGGAATTTGTTTGGCAGAGACCCCGTGGCAGCTTTCACTTAGCAATAAGCTTTTATTCACATATTGTATTTACACTTTATATATTTTTTTGCGCTGAGTTATAGGGTACAGTATATCTTTTTTTAGCCCTATCTTTTGTATCGCAGCTACTGACAGCCCCGCGCGTGATGCCTCCGTTGCCGCCCCAATCCGGAACGAATGTGTCCCGTATTGTGCCTCTTCGAGGCCCTGGTGTCTTAGGCACATGCGGAAAACCCGCAGGTACTGGAATCTAGATAACGGTACCCTGTCTGCGTGAAGGAGCAGGGGGCCCTGACCGTCTGGCCTGCATGCCAAGTATTCCCTGAGCGTGCTCACTGGGCAAAATTTGGTCCCTGGTAGCCCTAGCAAAGATATCCACGCTCCCCTCCCCCGCTGGTCTGTTTTTGACCTTTTCACGTGTAGTTTGACCCACCCTTCCCCTAAGACTATGTCCTCAAACTGCATCCCTCCCTCGCCCTTGCGCGACGCGCACACCAACTCCCCAGCTCGCAGTGCTGCGAAGAAAGCCAATGCAAACGTCAGCCGGAAAAGTTTCGCCTCGAACCCCGATAGGCACACTCTGTCTGTGGCCTGCATTAAACCTTCTAATATCGCTGGTGTCACTGGCCTTCTGCTGTCATTTGCCGCCGTCCCCTTTGTTAACCCCGCTAGGACCCTTTTGATGATAAATGCCTTCGTTGGGTCCCCCTTGCCCTCTAGCTGCAAAAAGAAGGAGACCCCTGTCACTTTTTTCCCTATGGATCCTCCCGCTAAAACCCTTGCCCTTAAGTTTAGGACAAATGATAGCAAGGTCCCGACTCCCAATACGTCGAGACCCAATTCCCCTGCCAGACTTTGATAATCGCGCCACGCTGCCGAATAAGTCCGCCACGTACCCGGAGCCAGCGATGATCGTACCAACGAGGTCACTGGGTCGTCGCCAGCACCCAAAGGTCTGCAGGGCATGGACTGCCGATTAGGTCCGCCCCGGGGGCCAGTCTCCGAAACAGCGCCATCTGTAACCGGGATAAGGCATCAGCAATGTTATTCGCCACCCCCGGGACATGTCGAGCCTTGAACGCTATGTTCAATTGCAAGCATGCCAGTACGAAACAGCGCAGAAGGGACAGCACCGGCGGGGAGCGTGAGCCGAAATTGTTCACGGCTTCCACTACACCCATGTTGTCTGTCCAAAAAATTACTTGCTTATTCGCGAATAAGTGACCCCACAGGCGCACTGCGACGAGCAAGGGAAATAGTTCCAAGAACGCCAAGTTCTTGATGAGCGGCGTCCCCCGCCAGTGGGGAGGCCACCGCTCCGTGCACCATGCCCCACCGAAGTAGGCCCCAAAACCGACTGACCCTGAGGCGTCTGTAAACAACTGCAATTCTGTGTTGTTGGATGGGGGACCTCGCCACAAGGTTCTGCCGTTATAATCCTTTAAAAAACGCAGCCACACCGTCAAGTCCTTTCGGATTTCGGCGGTGATGCGGATGAAGTGGTTGGGTCGTCTCACCCCGACCGTTGCTGCGTAGAGGCGCCTGGCGAAAACCCTCCCAGCCGGCATTACGCGCGCTGCGAATACTAAGTGGCCTAGCAGCGCCTGGAAGTGCCTCAATGATGTTTTCTTGAGAGCTATGAATTCACGGAGAAGCCTGCTTAGGGCGACCAGCTTCTCCGGAGGGAGCCTGTACTCCATCGCCTCAGAGTCGATTTCTATGCCCAAAAAGGTAAGAGTGGTTGTTGGCCGCACCGTCTTCTCGTCGGCCAAAGGAACGCTGAACTCACGCGCCAGGGCTGAAAATTCGAACAGCCACCTAGCGCATAAGTCCGAACCCTTGGGGCCAACAAAAAGGAAGTCGTCCAAGTAGTGCATGACGCCCGTTGCCTGCACCCTCTTCCGGGCCACCCATTCTAGGAAGGTGCTAAATGTCTCGAAATAAAAACAAGAAAGCGCCCCTCCCATTGATAAGCATAAGTCTATGTAGTACTGACCTTCGAGCATGCAGCCTAGCAAATGGAAGCACTCGGGGTGGACTGGCAAGTGTCTGTAGGCCGATTTGATGTCAGCTTTTGACAATAGAGCCCCTGTTCCCATCCTTTCCACCAGCGCTGCGGCTTGATCGAAGTTCGCGTAAGACACCGAACACAACTCCCTGTCAATGCCGTCGTTTACCGACGACCCCTCGGGGTAGGATAGGTGTTGTATCAACCTATACTCCCCAGCCTCTTTTTTTGGGGACCACTCCCAATGGGGAAATCCTGAGATTAGGCAAGGGAGGGGACTCGAAGGGGCCAGCCATCCTTCCCAATTGGACTTCCTTCCAGACCTTTTCCCTAGCTACGTCACAGTGTGTCCTGACCGATTTCAAGTTCCGACTAAACTCAGATCCCGCTTGATATTCAAACGGGATCCTAAACCCCTCCTTAAACCCAGCTAAGAGTAGCTGGGCTGCTTCCCTATTGGGATACCTTGCTAGCCACGGTGCCAACTTGGCGACGATTATTGGTGTCGCTGCCCTCGCGTCCAAACGTCCGCCCTGCGCCCCTCCCCCTGCGACCGCTCTTCTTAAAACACTTTGCCTGGGCGTGGCGGCCGCCGCAAAAGGAGCAGATGTGTTGGAAACGGCAGTTGTCGTACGTGCAGTTGGACTGGTTAAACGGCCAACAGACGTCCGAGTTGGTGCGCAGCGACTGGCTAGTCCCTGGTACGTTATTCCGCCATGTCCCCCTACCTCCGGTGCCGCACCCTCGAAAGGAATCTGCCCCGCCCCCAGACACAAACTGCAAATAAAGGTTGACGTCCTTGACGTTCCATGGTATCACCACCTCTTGGGCCTTTATTGATTGCCTAAAGCACTGGTCATATGTCCACCAACCCGTTCCCCCGTAAGCGTGGTGTGCTTCCTCGATCATGTCGTGATACGTAAAGAGCGAGGCGCACGCCTGGGGATCCTTCTCCCCAATTACTCCAGCCAGGATGACAAATGCCTTAGACCAATTGCGAAAGGTGTGTGGGAAAAGCCTCTTTTCCACATCCACCTTCTTCGCATCTTTGAGGACGCGGCCAACGCCTCCCTGTAGCCTGGTAGCAGAGATAATATCTCTACGTACTCCCCGGCCCATATCTTGTCCTTCACCTCTTTCAGCAAGTGCAAGCCCACTGAGCTAGGTCTGGATGTATAAGAGACCTTATGTGCCGCATCGGGCATCCTCTTATCCTTGGCTAGCTCCTCTGAGGCGGGTGCCGCCTGAGGGAGGGGGAGCATGGAGGATGGTGAGTCCACTAGCCCGGCCTGCCCACCGGCCCCTAGAGGTGTGTTGTTAACCGCCTGCGGGGGAACCGCGGCCACTGCCGCTGCTGGAACTACAGGTGTCACTACCGCTGGCGCCGCCCCCAATGCTGGCGCTACGACTGTCGCTATAGCTGGAGCTATCGCAGCTGCTGATGCGATTAGCGTTGCTAGAGCTGGCGCTGCGCTTATCGCTGGTGTCACTACTGCTGGTGACTCTGCCGGTGCATGAGCATCAACAGCTGCCTCTGGAACCAGCCTTCTTCCTTGCTTCGCGCGTCAGCCTGCAGTTGTATGATTTTGTCTACGAAGTACATTCTGATTGATGCGCTAAGTGTCGCGGGAGTGTGATTTAAATTTGCGTGATTTAACTATGTGTTCCGTCTACTGGGTTTTTCTGTGAGTATGGGAAGTATCGAGGGTCGACGGAGGCGGATCCGATCCGGATGAAAACTGAATTGCTACTCGCACGAGGTACCGAAACTGACTGAAAGAAACATGAATTGATATGTTATCATCGATACATGGGACCTCCTGCTAACCGAAGAAGGGGCGTTAGGCCTGCTATTTGCAACCGCCCCTTTACCCCCTTCCTGCATGCATATTTGCTATACCAGCATAGTTTCCTGATCGTGCCCAGTCAGGGAGTGGGATTACCCGCACCATCCCTGGCCATGCGCTGAACAGGAAGTGGGATTACCCACGCCAAACCAGGGGCATGCGGCCCTGTGCTGAACAGGGAGTGGGGGGTTACCCGTCCATAGCAGGGCCATGTGCTGAACAGGAAGTGGGGTTACCCATACAATAGCAGGGCCGTGTGTTAAACAGGAACTGGGATTACCCATACAACCACAGGGCCGTATATTAAACAGGAAATGGGATTACCCATACGATAGAGGGAGCCAAGTGCTGAACAGGAAGAGGGATTACCCATGCCCTACCATGGCCTGCGCTGAACAGGAAGTGAGATTAACCCCTACACGCGTTATACCTCTGCCTGCAGCATAACGCACCGTATACCCCACGTCGTCCTGAATGTAGCATGTAACGCTGGACCAATACAGCACATGACCCCCAAAGGCAGTATATACACACACCATATGCTCCACGCAACGGCCCGAAGCCAAGCATGCAGCATATACACCATATAATCCAAACCCGTCATGTAACCGCGCATGTGGTCTATAAACATTATATTCAGAACCCAGCACGTAACCATGATCGCAGTGTATGCCATATAATCCAAATACAGCACGCCACCACGACTGCGGTACCGTATACACCCCTGTAACCCAAATACCGCACATTATAACACTGACTGTAGCATATATACCCGTTATAATCCAATACGGCGCGTAACCTTGAATATAGAGACATACAAGCAATGGGGGAGCGTGGGATTAGAAAAACATTTGACAATAAAAAACAATAAAATACAATAAAATTAATGTGGTTACAACAATATTGCTGGGGGTTGGTGAAAATATTAAATACACTTACACGGCCATGTGCAAGCGGACACGGTAATGTGGTTTCTTTAAGCAATTCCAGTCACTTCCATATATATGAGCCTGAGGAAGTCGATGATTCGACGAAACGCGTAGCTCTAAAGTTCCTGCTGAATTTGGCCCAACGTGGCTCCCGTAGCCGGATCAACCAGGCAGCCATTGCAGATAAGGAGAAAAGGTTTTTTTTTTTTTTTTTTCCTCCTGCATCACGGACGCGTGATTGGCAATAACGGCTGCTTAAACTGTATCCTGGACTGCACGAGGAGGCCAGGGGTCCAACCACTATGTATGTATACTGGAGTTAGAATCCCACGTTGGTTGCAAACAAAGAAGAGTCTACACTGGGGGGAGATGCAGATGGGTTAATTTAACCCCAAAGTTACCAATTTCCTGCAAGGACTCACACATGGCCGTGTGAGTACAGATATATTTATATATTTATTTCAAAACCCTCTAAACCACCATTACCTGTTGTTGGGAGTGACTGGAATTGCTTAAAGAAACCACATTACCGTGTCCGCTTGCACATGGCCGTGTAAGTGTATTTAATATTTTCACCAACCCCCAGCAATATTGTTGTAACCACATTAATTTTATTGTATTTTATTGTTTTTTATTGTCAAATGTTTTTCTAATCCCACGCTCCCCCATTGCTTGTATGTCTCTATATCTTTAAAAGGGTTCCGGATTAACCCTTCCCTGGGGTTGCAGCAGAGGGGAACTCCATGCTGGCTCAAAGCATCTGTCATAGAGCCGTGGTCTAACTTACTGCCACATTGTAAGCACACCTCATATATTAAGCTTAAGGTAAGCGCCAGGTTTTTTCCTATTGCGTAACCTTGAATGCAGTATATCCACTATACCCGCCATGTAACCCACTTAAAGCACATTATAACACTGAATGCAGCATATATACACCTTATACTCCACATGCCGCACGTAACCGTGAATGCAGTATATACTCTATAAACGACCTTATAACCCTGAATGCAGCATATATACACTTTATAATCCACATACAGCACTTACCTTGAATGCGGTATATACACTATGTACGCCATGTAACCCAATTACAGCACATTACAACACTGAATGCAGCATAAATACATAGGGTGACCAGATTTCGAAAATGAAAAACCGGGACACCTTAAAAAATAATTTATTAAACAAATGACATCACGTGACACCCCCCGTTGCCATGACAATGAGACACTTTGATGCCCCTGCAGTGTTAGTGTGTATAGAGGTGGGGGCTTTGCTTGGGCCCTTCAACTCTTCCAGCCAGGGCATTATTGGCCAGGAATGCCCAGTTCGGAGGGGATTACTACTTCAAAATGTATTTGATTCGTAACAACATCAAAAAACTCTAATATCAATAACTAACAACCACAGACAATGATAATCTAAACCATCAAATAAAATGTCTACGGCCCTTGTTCAAGCATGTTTGCGGTACTTACCAGATAAATCAGTGCCTGCAATCCACGACTGTATCCGCCTCTCCGAACGTCTATAAGCAATCCAGCGTTCCTGGTGTGTGGCTGAAGAGGTGAGAGACTCCCTCCTCTCAAACGGAAAAGAAGAGCAAAAAATAGAGTTGGAACATACCTATCATACAGGGATGAGAGAGAGAGACAGAGAATGAGAGAGAGACAGAGAATGAGAGAGAGACACAGAGAGAGAGAGACAGAGAATGAGAGAGAGACAGAGAATGAGAGAGAGACACAGAGAGAGAGAGACAGAGAATGAGAGAGATACAGAGAATGAGAGAGAGACACAGAGAGAGAGAGAGAAACAAAAGTAATGTACTGTATAACCATTATACCGTACCCCCTAGTATTCGTGTAATCATTGTCCCACACCCCCTATTACTCAGGCTTTGGCAATACTGAAATGTTCTTTTGTCATGCCAATAAAGCTGATTTGATTTGAGAGACAGAGACACAGAGACACAGAGAGAGACAGAGACACACAGAGACACACACAGAGACACACAGAGAGAGACAGAGACACACAGAGAGAGACAGAGACACAGAGAGAGAGACAGAGACACAGAGAGAGACAGAGACACACAGAGAGAGACAGAGACACACAGAGAGAGACAGAGACACAGAGAGAGAGAGAGAGAGAGAGACACGGGCCTATTTAGTAAGCGTCGATAAGGCTGCGTCTATAGTATTTCAGACGGAGGGAAGGCGCACACGCTGCAATACACTTGCTGAAGTCTGAGCTTTTTTATGGCTTTGCAGGGTATGCTTCGGGCGCGATTTGGGGGCGTGGCAATGAATATTTGGAGGCGTGGCAATAACGTTCCGGCGCGGACGTCACTCCCTACCTCACATCCCGATCCACCGGCATTTTTTCAAATGCAGCATCTGAAGCACTGTGCAGACAAGAAGAAAAATGCACACAATGCGCACCAGAGATTAAAATATAGTAAATTATTTATTAATAAAACAAGAAATAACCGTGGGGGATCCAACCCCACCTCAGTACATATGCGTCACAGATCCGGGTTCGGTTACAGAGTGACCTGACGTGTCACGACAGGTCACTCTGCGCGTATTCTGACAGGCTGAGACGGCGTTTGCAGGTAGGAATTTATATATACACTATATCTTCATCTCCTTCATAGTAATGACATTAAAAACACATTTATTCACAGAATTAAGTAGTCACTGTGTGGGATTAGTTTAAGATTTATTTATTAGATAATTTATCACTATGTAACACACTTTAAATCACAAATAAATAGGTATCACATTATTGCAATGTATTCAGTTGTAAGATATTAATGTTATTTGTAGCACACAGTAGATTAGAAACATCACAATAATTAAGTATTAAATGTAATATTTATTGATCCCTGTAGCACTATTACAATTTGTTGGCATGGTAATCTATAACAGGGGAGCGCAAACTTCTGAAGCTGCGTCCCCCTGCCTGGCCTCCCCCGGTCTTGCGCCCCCTCTCCTACCTGCCAGCACACTCCGGGGTCGAGTGACGTCACATGACCCCGCGGTGTCATTTGATGCCGCGTTGCCATGGAGACGTGTCTGAATCCCGGTCAGTGTTACTGTTGCAGAGGCCTCACGTGATCCCCGGCATTTCATTTAAATGCCTTGGGGAGGAGCGCGGGACCTCTGCACCCGCCCGTGCCCCCCCAGACAAATCTCCCGCCCCCCAGTTCACGCACCGCTAACCTATAACATTATGTGTGTGTAAATATATATATACACATATACACACACATATATATATGTATATATATATATATTTATATATACATATATATATATCTTCTTCTCTCCGAAGAAGACCGTTTTATATGTATGTATGTATGTGTGTGTGTGTAAATATATATATGTGTGTGTATATATATATATATATATATATATATATATATATATATATATATATAAACATACGTATGTGTGTATATATATATATATATGTGTGTGTGTGTGTGTCATACAAGAATCTATTACTGTATTATCTAAAATCAGTAACACATGTGATCTATTATGCCATTACCAATTGGACTGTAGGACTATAAAACCATTACGAGTGATTTGTAGCATTATCCCCTGATGAAATCGGCCGTGTGCTGAAGAAACGCGTAGGTACTTTCTTCTCGTTATTGCCACACTATCCGTCTTGACGCCGGAAGGGAAGTTGGTACGCGACCAAGACGAGACACCGGAATTACAGAATGGAATCACAACTGCATACTACAGATTGCCGGAGGACCACACTGCGAGGGCCGCAGCCTATCGAGTTTCCCGGTCATCGTCCAAAGTCTGGAGCTGCGGATTGACCACCGGATTACCACGGAGCCCGAGCCTGTCTCACACAATGCTTTTACCAAACGGATGTTTGTGAGTTTGTTATTTTTATCTTGTCCAGGAAATGAAATTGTTAAACCGAATTTACACATGGAGCGGGCGCTTTCTCTTCTTTTTGTTTTGTTTAGATATCTATCGAGGAGGTGGTTGTTTCCCCGAAGAGAGCTGCCTGGGCTCCAGAGGGCGCCCGAATTGGATCCTTTAATGATTGAGTTATAACATAGCTATTAGAGCTAGGTTTCTGGACTTTTATTGTGTTTAGGCATAGTGTTTATTATTATTTTATTACAGCTACTTTTTAGTAATTGCACTGTTATTAATTCTGGCCACTAATTCTCACTGCCATTATAATCTCTCTCTAGCGACAACCAGATTGCTATATCAGCTATATTATTTATTGGTTATACCAGGGGAGCACAAACTTTTGCAGCTCGCCTCCCTGCCTTCCCTCTGCTGGTGCTCGCGCCCCCCCCCCTTACCTTGATGCGGCGTTACGTGACCTGCAGCGGCATTTGACGAGGGTGACGTCACATGACCCCGCGGCGTAATTTAACACCGCGTTGCCATGGACACGAGTGACGCCGGCAGAGTCAAGGTAAGTAATAGCATTGCAGAGGCCTCACGTGATCCCCCGGCATTTAATTTTAATGCCTCGAGGAAGTGCGCGGGGCCTCTGCAACCGCCCGCGCCACCCCCCCCCCCCCGAAAAATCTCCCCCCCCCCACTTTGCGCACCTCTGGGTTATACCATATATATATATATATATATATACACACACACACACACATACACACACACACGTATGTGTGTATAAAACAGACTATATATATACATATAGTATGATATATATATATATACATACTACATGTGTATGTAACTATAGAAGGAGACCTCGCTCGAAAACCCCTTGTTGGTAAGGGCGTGCTGCCTAGGGAGTGGGTATATGGACAGAAAATGAGTGTATCTAGAGAGGTACACAGAAAAGAATCCCTTTATAGGCGCACCGCAGACCGTTATGGAATAAATGTGGTCAGGGGAAAAAAAGTGTGTATAGCAAAATAATAAATGTTTTTAATCAAAATTGTGATTGTGCAATAAAAATAGCAAATAGTAAAAAACTAGTATTCACTATATTAAAAGACACTAATTATGTCACAGAAGTAGGTCCAGAGAAATTATTCTGGGCCCTTCAGCAGGTATAGCTCATGTTAATTCACTGTGGTGCCTTAGATGTTGAGCATATCTCAAAAGTATATCAAGGTAAATCAGTGTATGTCCTGTAGTGGATGTTAGCCACTCAAACGTGACATCTGGTGGTGCTGGAGTGTATTACACCCTATGCCTTAGGCTTAATTCTTCTGTGTCTCTGTATTTTAATGTTGCCACTAGCAGTGTGTGGTCCCGCAGGTAGATGCACCGCCAGGGTCAGCCATGCACATAGCCACAGTGGACAAAGGGTCCCTAGCTGTTCTGTGTGGCTGGCTGGGTGAGTATTACTTTGGTGGGGATATAGATGTACCTTGATGGTGTTATGTTACCTCGTTCTGATTGAAAGTATAGTGTTTCGGCAATGATGGTGTTAATACCCACTATTCATATAGAGATATTGCTCTGTGTGTGTTTGCTGGTCGCGCAGGCACACTTTAGGTTTGGAACTATAGACAGACTTGTTTTTGAGTATTACTTTGGTGGGAATATAGATATACCCTGATGGTGTATTGTTACTTCGTTCTGATTGAATGTATAGTGTTTCGGCAAAGATGGGGTTAATACCCACTATTCATATAGAAATATAGCTCTGTGTGAGTTTGCTGGTCGCGCAGGCACATTATAAGTTTGGAACTATAGACAGACTTGTTTTAAAGGGGGTCTGCATTTACTTCGGTAAAGATTTGCCGTGGCGCCCCTTGCGCCCCTATGGGTCACTGCAGGAATCATTGGATCTGAATAAAACACTGCAGAGCATATAAATGTATAGCCATACTCTTTGAAATATAGCCATACTTTTTGTAATTAGATACATACCGAGCAGGCACATTCAGAAGAGTGCCGGATACAATAACACTACCTGTGTACTCCCCGACATTTTATTATATATGCACGGGGTCCACGGGGCAAAAACCAAGGGGCGCAAGGGGCGCCACGGCAAATCTTTACCGAAGTAAACGCAGACCCCCTTTAAAACAAGTCTGTCTATAGTTCCAAACTTATAATGTGCCTGCGCGACCAGCAAACTCACACAGAGCTATATTTCTATATGAATAGTGGGTATTAACCCCATCTTTGCCGAAACACTATACATTCAATCAGAACGAAGTAACAATACACCATCAGGGTATATCTATATTCCCACCAAAGTAATACTCACCCAGCCAGCCACACAGAACAGCTAGGGACCCTTTGTCCACTGTGGCTATGTGCATGGCTGACCCTGGCGGTGCATCTACCTGCGGGACCACACACTGCTAGTGGCAACATTAAAATACAGAGACACAGAAGAATTAAGCCTAAGGCATAGGGTGTAATACACTCCAGCACCACCAGATGTCACGTTTGAGTGGCTAACATCCACTACAGGACATACACTGATTTACCTTGATATACTTTTGAGATATGCTCAACATCTAAGGCACCACAGTGAATTAACATGAGCTATACCTGCTGAAGGGCCCAGAAAAATTTCTCTGGACCTACTTCTGTGACATAATTAGTGTCTTTTAATATAGTGAATACTAGTTTTTTACTATTTGCTATTTTTATTGCACAATCACAATTTTGATTAAAAACATTTATTATTTTGCTATACACACTTTTTTTCCCCTGACCACATTTATTCCATAACGGTCTGCGGTGCGCCTATAAAGGGATTCTTTTCTGTGTACCTCTCTAGATACACTCATTTTCTGTACATGTGTATGTATATATATACACTGGCGACACACTTTATTCGAGCTCGGCTAGTCCCACGAATTCGGGTATACCCGGGTGTATTGAGGTTTGTGACTGTTTTCTGCCCGAGTGCATTGAGGTATTTTCCAAGCAGGGATTGAAGCATTTTATTCCCGCTGGCTGCAATACTGCACAGTATATATATATATATACTGCATTACAATTCATGAATTTATGCCATCTGGTAGACACGCAAAGCATTGCAGCCTATTAAATCCTAATCATTATCATTTAACAGATCAGCCGCCCGTCAGCCAGGCATGAACCCAGGCTGGGAAGGCAAATGCAACGGGGCTTGTCAGAGGTGAGGAGCGGCGCATTCCAGGTATCTGCCAGGTACATACTGGGTATTTGCTCGAATAAAGTGTGTCGGTGCAGTATATAAATATATATATATATATATGTATATATATATATATATATATATATGTATATATATATATACGACTATTAAGGTTAAAGATAATGGTGAAAGACAGGGTTGCAGACCTGTCTAAGACATGCAAATGAATATACAGGAATATTTACAGTATATATATATATATATATATATATATATATATATATATATATATATATATATATATATATATATATGTATATATATATATACGACTATTAAGGTTAAAGATAATGGTGAAAGACAGGGTTGCAGACCTGTCTAAGACATGCAAATGAATATACAGGAATATTTACAGTATATATATATATATATATATATAAATATATATATATATATATATATATATATTGCGCGCGCACACACACATATAACGTTTTATCCAACTTTTTCATTTATCATTTGTAGAGAAAATGAACATTGTCGCCAGAAGCGCTATTTTTTCAAAATGTAACATCTCTACTAGTGTAAAATGATACTTCATATAAAGCAGGTTATGGGACCCAGTATAAAATGACTATAATGTCTCTTATCACATCCCAGTATATGGATACTTTCTATTATCACAAGCTGCTAACATGTGACAGGGCTCAGTGTCTGAGCCCAGAATGTGACATACTGAACATTCTCATTCTAAATTTCAAAAAATATTGTGTTGATTTCTGACCTGACTGCCGTGGTTACAGCTCAACCACTCTGTTCTACTGTATGTCACCACTTTCTGCCACAACCAGCTGACGGTGGATCTGCAAGGAGTTCAACGCTCATTGGCATCAAATCTGTGGCTTGGTTAACGTATCATTTCTCCAGCTTTTTATTGTATTGTTTTGAAGTAGATTATATTTATTTAGTTGAATAGATATTTATTTAGTTTAATAGATATTTATTTAGTTAAATAGATTATATTTGTAAGTTTAATAAGTTATATTTCTTAGTTTAATAAGTTATATTTCTTAGTTTAATAAGTTATATTTCTTAGTTTAATAAATTATATTTCTTAGTTTAATAAGATATATTTGTTAGTTTAATAAGTTATATTTCTTAGTTTAATAAGTTATATTTCTTAGTTTAATAAATTATATTTCTTAGTTTAATAAGTTATATTTCTTAGTTTAATAAGTTATATTTGTTAGTTAATAGATTATATTTGTTAGCACAGTAGATTATATTTACTAGTATTTAAGTCTCCCCCTCAGTGCCCCATTAGGACCCGTGCGCATATTTCACATCTTTTCGGAGTCGCTTATTTTTTAGACCCTCGGAGCCGAAACCTAAAGGGGTCAGCTAAGAAAGTTCGGATCAAGAGGAGCCGCACAGTTTAAAGACAGAACATTTCCAAGGGAGATGGAGACAATTTGGGTAAGATCTGATTAAAGGACAACCTTTGGGGAAGGAAAGGGTGACGCGGGAGTGTAAGAGGGGGGTGAGAGAGCAAGGTGGTGTGTCAGATTGGGGCAGAGCAAGAGAACGCAAAAATGATGGGGATTTGCTGCACACCAAAAAAAACAATTAGTGATACTTTTACCGGTGCCCCTTAGTCTCAGGGAAGACCGGCATTTCGTCCAATGGATACAATATGATTGATGGAAAAGGGCACACGGATTTGAATAAAAAAAGATAATTTATTGTGCCACAGACTACAATGTTTCGGCTGCTGGCCTTTCTTTACTGGCTTTAGTGGGTTTAGCCACTTTACCTGAGAAAGGCCAGCAGGCTGAAATGTTGTTGTCTATGGCAATGCAAGAGAAAACAGGTTGGGGGGGGTGGGTTCTCGCAAGGTCGCCGACCCATGGGTGAGTGTCCCCGGTGGCAACTAGTCCTGGACCCCGGGAAAGCTGTCTGTGGCCCATACAAGCTGAGTAACATGTAGAAAGGACACATGTATGTTCAGAATGAGTTAGCATGGTATTTTGAGAGGCATCATAGCAGGTCAGTGCAAGTCAGTGCAGAGCACTGCAAGGTCAGTCAATATGAGGAAGGGTCCGATGGAGGAGTTGGAGGGTCCCAGAATATCTCTTAAAGCAGGGGTGCGCAAATCGAGGGGTGCGACATTTTCTTGGGGAGGAGGGGCTCGGCGCTTACAGTGGCCCCTCGCTCTTCCCCACAGCATTTAAATTAAATGCCGGAAATCGCGCGCAAGGCCTCTGTAAGTTCCCTTTCCTTGTCTCCGGCGGCTTCTGGAGACAGCAACGTGGCGTCACATGATGTGGCATTGCCATAGCAACGTGATATCACATGACGTCGTTACATCAGAACGTCGGAGACAAGGTGGGGAGGGTGGAGGGGGGAGCAGGGGAAAAAGGTTGCGCAACCCTGTCTTAAAGCATTGTCTTGCATACAGATCAGAGGCGAAGAATGGATATGGATATCCGATGTTAAGGAGGAAATAATACTGAGATCACTACCGCTAAGACCGATTCGATGGAAGAAGGTGAGTGATGAAATAGCCGTCACTGTGTAACTCTTCCAATTACCTGCAACTTCATGCAAAGAAATAGCAACGCTTGTTTTTAACGCATTAAGCGCCTAATGGGGAATTCAACTGCTGAGAGTTTAAGGGAGTTACTCACCAAACTCAGCGACGTTTCTGTGTCTCTGTGATAACTCCCCCAGGACATGCTTGAAAACCAGAGGTAACTCAATGTATTTTTGATAAATAGAAACATGACCTTCTGGGGAGGGGTATATAATGGGTACTGGGCCTGGTGAGGTGGGTATAACGGGTTCTGGGCCTGGTGAGGTGGGTATAACGGGTACTGGGCCTGGGGAGGGGCGTATAGCAGGGTACTGGGCCTTGGGAGGGTTGTATAACTGGGTACTGAGCCTGGGGAGGTGGGTATAACGGGTATTTGCCCTGTGGAGGGCGGTATAACGTGGTATTGGGGAGGGGGTATAAGTGGCACAGGAGCTCTTGCGATACAGAGTATCACTGTCCCTGGTTACAAACACTTCATGTCTCCTGCAGATCAGGACACGCACGAAGGTGGTGCCCTTTGTGCCACCAGACGACGAGGCGGGCTACGAGGCGGACGACGAGGCATACGATAAAGCGGGCGTCAAGTGGTGCGAAGAGGTGGGCTACAAGGCGGCCGATGAGGCAGACGACGAAGCGGATGTCAAGTCTGGCGACGTGGTGGACGATGGCCTAGGAGAATACGAGAGGTGTGGACGGATCTGCTGCTTCACCTTTTTTAGGCGGAGGAGAAGACCCCGGGAGCAGGTAGCAGAATACGAGAGGTGCGGACAGATCTGCTGCTTCACCTTTTTTAGGCGGAGCAGCAGACCCCGGGAGCAGGTAGCAGAGGAGCCAGGGCGTAGATCCGGGGGTATTCTAGGGGCCCTGAGAAGTTGGTTTGACCGCAGGAGAGGCAGATAAGATCAGGAAGGCTGCGGGAGGGGCAGGTACTAGAGGGAGATTGGGATATTGGGCGTGAGAGGGTGAGAGAGAACAAGGAGCAGGGCCGGAGCACGGGTTTCATGCGCCCCAGGCGAAACTTAAAATTTGTGCCCCAGTTGTATAAAAAATAATAAGATAAATAAAATAATAAAATAAACAGTGGCGTAGCTATCGGGGCTGCAGGGGGTGCGACCGCACCCCAGCGCGACGCAAAATAAAAATAAAAGGGCGCCAAAATACTGGATAAAAAAAAGAATAATAATTTTTAAAAAAAGATAAATAAATTAGAAATAATAAGAGGAAAAAATAATAATGATTATTAATGCGCCCCTAGGACCTTTGCGCGCTAGGCGACCGCCTAATGGCCGGCCGGCCCTGCGAGGTATGCGGGAGGAAAAGGGGTGAATGGGATAGATATGCAGGGGGATGGGGGAGCAGGTGAGTTATACACAGGGGCACAAGGGCCCCATCACCCGCATCTCTATATACTGAGTGTGCCCCTGTGTATAACAACGCTGATCTGTGCTGCTCCATTTGATCTCACTGCGTAGTGATCCAGGGACCATCCGATCGCCATTTAATGGGGTCAGGAAGGAATTTTTTTCCCCCATTGCACAGCAGGGGTTATGTTTCGCCTTCCTCTGGATCACAGCAACAAACTGCCCTTTGTGCATGAATTATCAGTGAGATCTTTATACACCCTGCATTGGTCTTCACCCCTTTGCTGCCGGAGGGGCCTGCAGTGCATTGCTCTGCATGTTACTATATCGCTCTGCAATGTGCTGCAGGCCCCTCCCAGCAAAGAGATTAATTATTTAAATAAAATACTCTCTTTAATCCAACCTATGTGTAGTGTCTTTTCTATCCGTTGTATCTATTGCTAACAGCTCAGTGATTCTTCCCCAGGTCGCTGCACTAGTGTCACACTGCCAAGCCGGGTGTGAGGGAGATTTATAGGGTCACATATACACTTCTGCCAAAACACGAGTGCAAACAGGAAGCCCCTCTGATCTGTCATATCTTTTATAACACAAAACGGTATCTAAAAAGGTAAAAAGAACATACATGGGATTCTGCTACAAATATCTCTCTAATTACAAACCAATTAGCAAATCATTCAGATTAGAGTCGAGCGAAAAGAAAGGGTTAAGTATCTCATGTACAGTATATGCAGTGCAGGCTGTTCTGCGCATTACATGCAGGGGGCAAAGGTTAGGAGATATAAGTAATGCTGATCTCAGAGCTGACCGGCTGACCTGCTCTACCGGCTGACCGGCTGATCTGCTCTACTGGCTGACCGGCTGACCTGCTCTTCTGGCTGACCGGCTGACCGGCTCTACCGGCTGACCGGCTTCCCTTCTTCCAGCTAACTGACCTGAATTGTGGCCCCTGTATCTCCCAATTAAACGTTTTATTGGCATATTCTTGTTTGACTCGTTCTATACAGACATTTTCTATACATTCATTGTGGGATTTGATAACATCTGTAAGATCTCTCAGAACATCACATTCTGTACGTTTGTGCTGAATATTTTTCCATTCTCAATTTACTTAGGGGCCTATGCAGAGAGCAGCGCTGGAAATAATTGGAATTGGTAATAAATTGTACCTGTAATGGCGTGATTTTATCTCCATATGCAGAAAGGTCAGAAAACTGCATTTAAAATCATGCTTGATTATGGAGAGTTTCAACCGGCGAGATGCGCGCTGGTGAAACATGTTTGAAAAAAAGCGCGGTTTTTTTTTTTCTTTTCACTCTCGCCGGTGAGCTCCAGTTTCCTGCCAACTTTTGTTGGCGGAGCTAATTGTAGAATTTCTCTCCATTTTAATGGCGCGAACAGCCCCTAGATGGCGATCGTGCCTTTCTGCATACGGCCCTTTTCAAAACTGGCGAGATTTTGGTTCTCGCCAGCCGTGCGGCGAGTTCTACTAAAAAAAAATAAAAAATGGCGCTTTTTACTCAACTCGCCATTTCCAACCTTATTATAGCCATATAGCGCTAAAAAACGCCGAAATTTCCGTTCGCGCTGCTCTCTGCATAGGCCCCTTAATATTAGTTTTTGGCTTCAATTATTTATATCGAGCCCAAAATACCTTTATACAGAATGCTGTTCCCCTTATCCCACAAATGCTGCTTCATTAAAGCCCAGGGGTGGCACTTTATGCATTCTCAAACTTTTAGGCAACATCCCTAATTTCCAAAAGTGGGATAAAATCTGTGCATATTTAAATGGTTAATTTTTCCATTTTTCCATTGTGACAAAATATCAATTTTCTCACTCAGACTCCTAAATCCCTCCCCAAATATATCCGTTTCACATAAAAGTGTGTGCGCGTCTCCTTCCGCCTAACTGGCACGTCGTCCTTACGGGCGCCACTCCTTGCAACTCCACGCTGCCCTCCAGTGGCTAAAGAAATAAGATACATTTACTATACTCGTCTGGCAGCTGCTCCCGTATAAGGTGGGTAACTCTGTATTAGGGGTCTAGGTAGAGTATATTTTATACTTATGTCGGATAGATGAGGAATTTATATTCCTAACGGGTTATTGTGAGAGGCCTTAGATCTTATCCTATATGCACGCAGCCCTCGCCTCTCTGACCTTGAACACATACTTCAATCTGATTTTTTGAGACTTGAAACTGGATTTCCCAAAACAAACTGATTTTAAACACTGACAAGACTGTAACAATGGTATTTGGGACCAGAGCTAAATTGCTAAAGCTGCCAATGACAGAGCTTCAGATAAAAACCAGCTCTAATACCATCCTAGCCCCTGTTACTGGTTTGAAATATCTGGGCATATAGTTCAACTCCCATTTAACATTTGGGTTGCACATTGATACCCTGACATCCAAATCCTATGCCAAACTAGGTGTACTTTACAGGAACAAATCCTCCCTAAGGCCCTCATGCAGTAATCGCCTACAGCGATTCAGTAAGCCCAGAGAAGCTGGCGATTAGAGCAAAAATAACCGGTTTTTTTTTTGCCGGAAAATAAATAAATAAATAAAATCGGCAGACGCGCGGTGATAAGCCACTTTTCGGCACTGATCGCCAGTTTTTCAAACACGCTCAATTCTATAAGCCCTGATCAGCTTATTGCGGCTGATCGCCACTTTAAAATTGCTGTTTCTTCTCCAAATTGTCCCGCCACAAAAGTTGGCAAGAAGGTGGGGTGAAGCTGCGATGAAAATAACATGCATGTATCCCGGAGCTGATATCCATTAATATCAGCACCAGAGACCCCCGGCATGAATCCCATGCATAAAAAATGCATTTACAGGCAACTTCATTACCGCGAAGGCAATGAAGGGGTTATATACCCGTGCCAGGCTTATTGTGGGTAGCGGGGGTGGGAGAAGGTGGTATTTGGCCCTGGGTGGGTGTTTAGGCCTTGCCAGGGGGTTGGGGGATGACTTAACCTCTTCTTTAACTTAGTGGTTAATACCGCTAAGGTAATGAAGGGGTTAACCCCTCCCACTACCCCCCCACCCGGTAGGCCTAAACACCCATCCTTGGGGCCAATACCCCGTTCACCCACCCCCGCTACCCACAATAAACACAAATACACATAACAGCCCCACTGGCCACCTCCTAGGTCCCTAATAAACCATTACAATATTCATAAAACCATTATTTTGTTTACCCCCAGGATTATTACATGGGGTTAGGGCTATGTTATTTAGTGAGGGGTTGTATGTTTGTATTTGTAAGGACAGGCAAGGCCGGAGCCAGATGGGGTTCTCCTGCCTCTGTCCTCCCTGTCTCCTGACCCTTCCTGTAGCCGGACAAAGAAGAAGAAGCAGGCACACGGTCTTACTCAAAGGAGGTTTAATATGCCATAAAGTCCAACGTTTCGGCAGTCAAATACTGCCTTTCTCAAGGTGAAGGCTACCAAACACAAGAAACAGTCACAATATATACCAACCCCCCTGATACTCACCCCTCCCGGCTCTGCCACATAACCAGGATGCTGACGCCCACCTGATGACGTCAGAGCTACCATATGGCGCCCCCTAGTGACGTCAGACGTCTAGGTCTAAATCCCTGGCAATACAGCATAGAGCTGTCTTGGAGGACTGCAGCCACAGCCACACATGGGGGAGTGTTCAGTCTGGGGAGAGGTGTGGCTGTGGCTGCAGTCCTCCAAGACAGCTCTATGCTGTATTGCCAGGGATTTAGACCTAGACGTCTGACGTCACTAGGGGGCGCCATATGGTAGCTCTGATGTCATCAGGTGGGCGTCAACATCCTGGTTATGTGGCAGAGTGGGGTGATATAGGACCGGTATCTGTTAGACTTCCATTGCCCTATCTTTTGTATCGCAGCTACTGACAGCCCCGCGCGTGATGCTTCCGTTGCCGCCCCAATCCGGAACGAATGTGTCCCGTATTGTGCCTCGTCGAGGCCCTGGTGTCTTAGACACATGCGGAAAACCCACAGGTACTGGAATCTAGATAACGGTACCCCGTCCGCGTGAAGGAGCAGGGGGCCCTGACCGTCTGGCCTGCATGCCAAGTATTCCCTGAGCGTGCTCACTGGGCAAAATTTGGTCCCTGGTAGCCCTAGCAAAGATATCCACGCTCCCCTTCCCCGCTGGTCTGTTTTTGACCTTTTCACGTGTAGTTTGACCCACCCTTCCCCTAAGACTATGTCCTCAAACTGCATCCCTCCCTCGCCCTTGCGCGACGCGCACACCAACTCCCCAGCTCGCAGTGCTGCGAAGAAAGCCAATGCAAACGTCAGCCGGAAAAGTTTCGCCTCCAACCCCGATAGGCACACTCTGTCTGTGGCCTGCATTAAATCTTCTAATATCGCTGGTGTCACTGGCCGTCTGCTGTCATTTGTCGCCGTCCCCTTTGTTAACCCCGCTAGGACCCTTTTGATGATAAACGCCTTCGTTGGGTCCCCCTTGCCCTCTAGCTGCAAAAAGAAGGAGACCCCTGTCACTTTTTCCCTATGGATCCTCCCGATAAACCCCCTGCCCTTAAGTTTAGGACAAATGATAGCAAGGTCCCGACTCCCAATACATCGAGACCCAATTCCCCTGCCAGACTTTGATAATCGCGCCACGCTGCCGAATAGGCCCGCCACGTACCCGGAGCCAGCGATGATCGTACCAACGAGGTCACTTGGTCGTCGCCAGCACCCAAAGGTCTGCAGGGCATGGACTGCCGATTAGGTCCGCCCCGGGGGCCAGTCTCCGAAACAGCGCCATCTGTAACCGGGATAAGGCATCAGCAATGTTATTCACCACCCCCGGGACATGTCGAGCCTTGAACGCTATGTTCAATTGCAAGCATGCCAGTACAAAACAGCGCAGAAGGGACAGCACCGGCGGGGAGCGTGAGCCGAAATTGTTCACGGCTTCCACTACACCCATGTTGTCTGTCCAAAAAATTACTTGCTTATTCGCGAATAAGTGACCCCACAGGCGCACTGCGACGAGCAAGGGAAATAGTTCCAAGAACGCCAAGTTCTTAATGAGCGGCGTCCCCCGCCAGTGGGGAGGCCACCGCTCCGCGCACCATGCCCCACCGAAGTAGGCCCCAAAACCGACTGACCCTGAGGCGTCTGTAAACAACTGCAACTCTGTGTTGTTGGATGGGGGACCTCGCCACAAGGTTCTGCCGTTATAATCCTTTAAAAAATGCAGCCACACCGTCAAGTCCTTTCGCATTTCGGCGGTGATACGGATGAAGTGGTTGGGTCGTCTCACCCCGACCGTTGCTGCGGAGAGGCGCCTGGCGAAAACCCTCCCAGCCGGCATTACGCGCGCAGCAAATACTAAGTGGCCTAGCAGCGCCTGGAAGTGCCTCAATGATGTTTTCTTGAGAGCTATGAATTCGCGGAGAAGCCTGCTTAGGGCGACCAGCTTCTCCGGAGGGAGCCTGTACTCCATCGCCTCAGAGTCGATTTCTATGCCCAAAAAGGTAAGAGTGGTTGTTGGCCGCACCGTCTTCTCGTCGGCCAAAGGAACGCCGAACTCACGCGCCAGGGCTGAAAATTCAAACAGCCACCTAGCGCATAAGTCCGAACCCCTGGGGCCAACAAAAAGGAAGTCGTCCAAGTAGTGCATGACCCCCGCTGCTTGCACCCTCTTCCGGGCCACCCATTCTAGGAAGGTGTTAAATGTCTCGAAATAAAAACAAGAAAGCGCCCCTCCCATTGGTAAGCATAAGTCTATGTAGTACTGACCTTCGAGCATGCAGCCTAGCAAATGAAAGCACTCGGGGTGGACTGGCAAGTGTCTGAAGGCCGATTTGATGTCAGCTTTTGACATTAGAGCCCCTTCTACCATCCTTTCCACCAGCGCTGCGGCTTGATCGAAGTTCGCGTAAGACACCGAACACAACTCCCTGTCAATGCCGTCGTTTACCGACGACCCCTCGGGGTAGGATAGGTGTTGTATCAACCTATACTCCCCAGCCTCTTTTTTTGGGGACCACTCCCAATGGGGAAATCCTGAGATTAGGCAAGGGAGGGGACTCGAAGGGGCCAGCCATCCTTCCCAATTGGACTTCCTTCCAGACCTTTTCCCTAGCTACGTCACCGTGTGTCCTGACCGATTTCAAGTTCCGACTAAACTCAGATCCCGCTTGATATTCAAACGGGATCCTAAACCCCTCCTTAAACCCAGCTAAGAGTAGCTGGGCTGCTTCCCTATTGGGATACCTTGCTAGCCACGGTGCCAAATTGGCGACGATTATTGGTGTCGCTGCCCTCGCGTCCAAACGTCCGCCCTGCGCCCTTCCCCCTGCGACCGCCCTTCTTAAAACACTTTGCCTGGGCGTGGCGGCCGCCGCAAAAGGAGCAGATGTGTTGGAAACGGCAGTTGTCGTACGTGCCGTTGGACTGGTTAAACGGCCAACAGACGCCCGAGTTGGTGCGCAGCGACTGGCTAGTCCCTGGTACGTTATTCCGCCATGTCCCTTGAGTGTCCCATGTCCCATGAGTGTGTTTGGTAGTAGATGCACAGATGATGCCTTGGAATGTGTTGTTTTGTTTGGCTTTTTAGAATGGTTTTGTGCCTTTGGGTTGGTTTTTGTCTTGGCAATATAAGGATTGTATAGTGATGTTTTCGGTTTATTATTTTCTGTAAAATGATACTAAATGGTTGTTAATATGTGAACCGTAAAAAAAAAAAAAAATGTCTGTGAGTGGGTTTAATGGCTTTGCATCTCATCCCAGCCTCTGTCTAAAAGCTGTGTTTAAAACAGCATGCATTGGCTTGAGGATTGGCTTGTGTAATACGAGCTTGAGACAAAAGGTGGCACTGAGTGCTCATTTGCATGTCATTTCCCAGAATCCCTTGCTGCAGTGGAAGCGCTGTATGCTGGGTGACAATGGGGAAAGACAGGGTTGCAGACCTGTCTAACACATGCAAATGAACATACAGTAATATTTACAGTTGCTATATATATATACATATATGTACCCCTCAGTTTTATACAGTCATGGTGTTCATCATGTGTGGGACGCAGAGCCCAGAACCTAATGTCATGTTAGCATCAGAAAGTCACAGTAATAACTCAGCACTCACCCATGTAACACCTTCTCTGGTAGCTCTCTGTCTGTGTCTCTATCTACCTTTCTGTCTCCTGCATGACCAGGGAGGCTGCGAGGGACCCCCTCCCCCTCCCACTTGGAACCGGTACCCACATATAACAGACGAGTAATGACAGACTCAGTTTGGAGGTATAAAAGGCCGCGGCTTTGTTTATTAACAATCATAATACTGGAGTAAGCGCTAGTCCAAGCCAGAGTGGGGTCAGAGGGTCAGCTAGGCATTGGCCTTCTGCCCCCGTACCCGGCCGACCCCTAAAGAGCCGGCCGTTGTCGCGAGTGGGTTCCCGGGTGTCACGTTAGCTTGACCCCGCCCAATCGCTCCTACCCCCGGGCGACGCCCGCCCCGAGCCCATCTGGCAAGGACAAGCACTTACCCCCGAACTGCCGCCACTCACGGCTCTATTTAAACCTCCTTAAATTAGACCGTGCCGCCAACCCCGCAAGGACCCTCTCCAGCCCCTCCTGCAAATCGTTATTGAACAAGTCCGCCCCTATCTCGGATAAGTGTGTGCCGTCGGGCCGGAATAGGCCGGTTGACTTGTAGTCAAACTCGGGATGGGTGATCTGCCATCCCCCACACTGCATCACAAACTTCCCCACCATCTTGTTCAGTTTGACCCGCGCTCGGTCGATGGCCCCTCCACACTCTCCTGCACAATATTTCCGACCAAACGATCTGTACTTCTGGCCAACTGGTGAGTATGAGGGCCAGGTCGTGTTTTATTGAATTAACCAGCTTGAAGTAGCGTCGAGCGGCCAGGTCGTTGCCCCCGACGTGGAGGAGCAAGATCTGCGGCGCCCTCCTATCCCTGCCCATCACCATTAGCCGCGGGAGCAACTGAGCCCACCGCAGCCCCCAACCTCCCCCCCATACCACATTTGCCTCCTCCGTTTGCAACCAGAGGTTAGCCCCGCATGGGCGTTTGACAGCCCGCTTCTCTGCCCAGTGTATAAGCGAGTCTCCGATTATCCAAGTGGGTGCGGCGTCTGTGAAGGTATAAAGAGGATGAGGGGGTTTATCCAAGCACGCTAAATCCCAGATAATGCGGGCCTGATATAGGACCGGTATCTGTTAGACTTCCATCGCCCTATCTTTTGTATCGCAGCTACTGACAGCCCCGCGCGTGATGCCTCTGTTGCCGCCCCAATCCGGAACGAATGTGTCCCGTATTGTGCCTCTTCAAGGCCCTGGTGTCTTAGGCACATGCGGAAAACCCGCAGGTACTGGAATCTAGATAACGGTACCCCCGTCCGCGTGAAGGAGCAGGGGGCCCTGACCGTCTGGCCTGCATGCCAAGTATTCCCTGAGCGTGCTCACTGGGCAAAATTTGGTCCCTGGTAGCCCTAGCAAAGATATCCACGCTCCCCTTCCCCGCTGGTCTGTTTTTGACCTTTTCACGTGTAGTTTGACCCACCCTTCCCCTAAGACTATGTCCTCAAACTGCATCCCTCCCTCGCCCTTGCGCGACGTGCACACCAACTCCCCAGCTCGCAGTGCTGCGAAGAAAGCCAATGCAAACGTCAGCCGGAAAAGTTTCGCCTCGAACCCCGATAGGCACACTCTGTCTGCGGCCTCCATTAAACCCTCTAATATCGCTGGTGTCACTGGCCTTCTGCTGTCATTTGCCGCCGTCCCCTTCGTTAACCACGCTAGGACCCTTTTGATGATAAATGCCTTCGTTGGGTCCCCCTTGCCCTCTAGCTGCAAAAAGAAGGAGACTGTCACGAGAGCTTGCGACAGGCTGTAATTTTACACCAAAAACTATATATATAAATATATATATATACCTGGGTTTGAACTGGGACGAGACTTAAATATGATAAATATAATTTATTCCTTGATAAAGGTGAACACAGCAAATATGTACAACTAACAAGCAAAATATAGACACTTACGTAAAAGGAAAATGATGAAGCAGTCACAGCTGGACTGGCAGTTCATACAGCACTCTTCATAGTCATAAAGATACCCAAAAGCATGAAAAGACCTCGGGCAGGAAGACAGTGCATAGCGTTTCTCTCAGCAATCAGGTGGTATCAGGTAACCATATCAGCAAACGAAGACAAAGGATATATGGGTGGACAGCAGTTTATAAACCATTCTCCTTCTATTCTTAACCTTAAGCACAGGGGATTGGTTTACAATTACCTCCAGCCACTCACTAACGTGGGAAAGCATTCTGACCCATGCCCCCCTGCTAGTTGGCACATGCGCAGTAGAACTCTGGGGGTCTCATTTCTGAAGCCCCACATTTACGTCAGGAATGCCAGAAAGTCTACCATTTGGAGTTCTGGCAGGAAAACCTTTGTTGAAAGGTGTTAACTGGAACACTTAAGACCTGCCCTGGTTTGGGCTTCGGATAAACAGTGAGGGTGATAAAACTCTTTGAACAGCACTTAAATCCTAGACATAGCGGCGTCCCCAGGGCCATCTGCTACCTTATGGCCCAAAAGAATTTCTTCTGGGTCTTTGTCCATACCTTAAGATACACTATTAAGCATAAAACATAAACGTATTAAAATATCCGGTTCCGTTAGGTTTAGCAGGTCCAAACTTCCCAGTTCGCATTGCCAGAACTGGGACACCATATGGTCCAAAATGCGACTTGCTACGACCTAAGAAACCGGAGTTACACAAATGCACATTAAATCATTTTAATACAAAAATCTCCATTGAAAAAAGAAATCTCAGGCGTGTCCAGGACGCTGATGAGAACGGTCGGGTAGCAGAGGAGCTCCCTAGACCCAAGCATAAAACTACAAAAGCAGCGCTTTCCCACCCCAAAAAAATCACCACAAAACAGCTCAAAACCTAGAGGAAGCCCTCGAGAAGGCAATGGCAGGCAAACAAAAAGCCCAATCGGGCCCAGGAATTGCCCGTTTTCTCTCCCCTTCTCAGAGGAGCTCGGAGGCTGCCACAAGAAGCCAAGATGGCGGCGGCCCCACACCACGCGGGGCCAAGCAAGCGGCAATGGAGCGTGACCGCACCGACACACCACCACCGCAAGACGAAGCCCTAACGCGGGATTACATGCAAGAGCTAATAACATCAATGCTGAACAAGCTACATACCTCACTCAAAGCGGACCTTAAAGCTGCGGTTTCTGAACTGAAACAGGAGATCTCGGGCCTCTCAGAGCGCACCGCGGAGCTGGAAATAAAAATGGCTGACGCAACACAGGCCCAAGAAGACGCCGCGAACGAAATCTACCGACTGGGGGCCGAAGTGAGTAATCTTAAAGACCAGATAGAGGATCAGGAAAACCGAGATCGAAGACAAAACATCAGGATCAGAGGGATCCCAGAATCGGTCCCCCCAGCCCAGATTAAACCTTACATCCTGGCCCTCTTCCAATCCGTCTGCCCTGACCTTACTCCAAGTGAGTGTGAAATGGACAGAGCACATCGAGCCTTGGGACCAAGATCAGATGACCCCAACAGAGCGAGAGACGTGATTGCAAGAATCCACCATTACACAATAAAAGAGCAAATCATGGCAGCATGCCGCGCGCAAGAACCTATCACCCACAAAGGCGACCATCTTCAAATATATAACGACCTGTCTAAACGCACGGTGCTCAGGAGAAAAGAGATGCAACCTCTAACCAAACTCCTGCGTGAAAAAGAAATCAAATATAACTGGGGCTTCCCGTTTAAACTGCTGGTGCAGAAAAACGGGAAATACCATACCATCAGACACCCAGAGGATATGGCGCGCTTTGCCAAAACGGTTGGACTGAACCCGCCAGCAGAATGGGATAAGAACCCCTCCAGAGTCCAAGAACCGGACATACAAGACCGCCAGCAAGAACATCCGAAAGGCTGGCAGGACAAAGACAAGGCAGAGTCAAGTGAAGACCCTGAAAACCCACCAAACAAGGCCATCACAAAGCGTCTACCAGAAATTAGCTAAACACTCAAACACATCAGAAACCCTCTCTCCCCCCCCCTCCCCTCTCTCCCCCCCCCCCCTCCCCTCTCTCCCCCCCCCCCCCTCCCCTCTCTCCCCCCCCCCCCCTCTCCCCTCTCTCCCCTCCCCACCCACACCTTCCCCCCCCCCCCGCCCGCCACCCCTCTACCTCTCCCCCCTACCCCCCCCTTCACCCCCCAAGGAACCCACAGACCCGTCTGCAAACCTGATCCTCCGCATCAAAGACGGCTGCCGATACCAGCGGAGCGGATGACATCGAGACGCGGCAGGCGGCCGACCAGAGAGTGAACGTGGCGAGTACCTGGAGGCGACAAAGCCTCTTACAGCACACCGGAACGGCCGCAGCAATGTGAGGACGGACGTGCACACCGACAGCCCCGACGCTGAAGCTTAGCTGAGACAGTGTGGAGCCAAGACCCGCCGTCGCGAGGGGAACACAGGATCCTTTTGCCCCTCCCCTCCTGGAGGCCCCGACAACCGACCGGCCCTCACGGGAGCGGAGGAAGCGAGCACTCAGACGGGAACCCAGGACATCCGGTCGGATCACCCCCTCCGCTTTTTTTGTCTTCCCCCTATCACCCCACCGTGACCCCAACGGTAACCGTGAGTACTACTGCCTGTATAACACTGCGGCGATCAGAGAGTCACGCCACTGTCAGGAGAACACGGGCCTGCCCCCCCCCCCCATCCCCCCCCCCCCGGCCACAGAAGGCCTCCCCATGCCTTGACACCCGACCCCCCCCCCCCCCCCCCCCAAGGGCCCCAAGAGACCCATATCGACATGAAAAGAACTTGGACAATACAAAGATACCTTGGTCTGCGACCCATTCAAACCATGGGCTGCAGACATAAAACTTTAAAATAATTTTGACTAAAAAGAACAATGAGATTCCTAGGGGAGTATATGCTCAATGTTCCAAGCCGATAGCAAAATCTAAGAATAGGAGTCCCTCCTCAATCCCTCCCCCCCCACCTCCCCTCCCCCCACCTTTCCCCCCCCCACACTCCCTTCCCTCCCTATCCTCTCTCCCCCCCCCCCTCCCTCATGCTGTAGCCGAGACAGGCTGCTGCCCAAGAATGTACTGTAAATGTGCCAGGATACTAGACAAGAGTACTCAGATGTATATGCCAGGGCGAAATTATCAGGTTCTCATACAGATACTGCTGTATGGGTCGTTGTAAGCCTTTGACAGGTTACCTACTGCGCATGACGAGGCAGGTCTACCATGCTGCATGCCTGGACCGCATCACAGTATAGGTAAATCCAGGCCTGCAATGGTACACCCTCGGCATCGTAACGCAGGGGGTATCAGTGCGATTGTGATATGTCCCTTGTCAGACCTGTACTGTTGTGTATGTCAAGGTAGATTTGATATATTAAATGCCAGGATCACGTAACTATGTAGAAACAGCGCCGATGTATTACATGCCATGACAATAACGATGTGTAGGTTAAGGCAGGCTTACTATGTAACCTAACAGGAACATTTCTCTGTATATGTTAACCAGAAAGCTGATTGTGTACTAATAATAGACAACGTATATGTACGTATATACCAGGGTTATATCGCAATGTTTAAACAAGCAGACCAAATGTATTGCATGTCATGACAATAACGAGATGTAGATCAACGCAGGTTTACTATGTTACCTACCAGGCACATCCGTCTGTATATGTTAAACCAGAAAAACTGACTGTGTACTAGTATGGGCTGTGCTTAGGAAACTACACACAGCACATACAGATCCAATAAAAGGCAGACCTAGCCCATAACTACCAACATAGAGAAGAAAGAAAATTAGGACGCCCCCCACCCTCAACTCCCCCCCCCCCGTCCTACCCTCACCACCCGCCCCTGTGCTCCCCGCCCCCCACCGCCCCAGTAGAACGCTGCCAACCGGCCCTAAGTAACCAACAGAGAAATACGCACCCTTATATACCTCACCAAAATGGTAAAATAACCCGAGCCATACAACCAGCGTCAGCGACTTCAACACTCACAACCTGAACGTCTCTTTGGGTGCACACCCCCCCCCCTTTTTTTCCTTTTTTTCTTTCCCTTTCACTACCCACCCCCCCCCCCCCCCCATACAAGTAAAACACGACGCAGCCTAAAACCGAAACATGACGACAGAAAAAGGGAAAGCGCAACACACTAGCAACCTAGGGTCTGGACCCCTCGGTTGCACGCCGGTCACTGGTGCCGGAACCTCCCTAGATGGGCACATCTGCCCAAATGCCGGCCTTCACTAGGTCTGGCAACACAATATTAGGACCTGAAAAGGCCCTAATCCTATCTGCTCTCTATCCGCTGACTCTGTCCCAGCGATCTTTAACCACCCCTCCCTCCCCCTCATTCCCCCCCCCCTCCCCCCCTTCCTTGGCACCACACAAACAAACTACCAAAGAAAATATAAACAAGACACATCCCTACCCCATAAACAAAGCAGCTTCCGAAGTAATACATACCTAGGACATAAAAGCAAGATCCCCTCCGGTGGGAAGGGGGAGATCCCGAGTCCTCAAGCCACAACAAAATCACAATGACATCCACAGCCCCAATAAAAATCTGCTCACTGAATGTTAAGGGCTCCAAAATAATAGAAAACGGAGACTTGCACTCAACGATATGAAAAAAAACAGGGGGAGACATCATATTCCTACAGGAGACCCACTTCACATCACAGGACCCCCCCAAATTTATTCAAAAAAATATTCCCGACCTGCTTTTTTGCATCATTTAGTAGTAAGAAGAGGGGTGTGGCTATCCTTATCAGACAAGGCACCCCATTTAATCATGTCAGAACAACAATGGACCCAGAGGTAGATTCCTAATGGTATATGGCTCCCTAGCGGGCTCGGCAACGTCCTGATCAATGTATACGCCCCAAACGAGAACCAAACAGAGTTTTTACAAGCTGTTCTCGAGGGTGTTGACCCGGGATATCTGTCATCGATGATAGTGGGAGGAGACTTCAATATGGTCTTAAACCCTACCGAGGACAGATCAACCAACATGGGCCCCCCCCGCAAAACCCACTCCCAGATCAAGGGGAAAAGGTTCAGGGAAATCATGAGCGAATTCTCACTGGTGGATGTCTGGAGAACCCAACATCAGGGCCAGAGAGACTACACATTCTACTCAGCACCTCACCAGACTTACTCTCGAATAGACCACATCTTGACCACCAAAAATGTGATGGCGGCAGCCCATAGAATCAGACATTGGCTCAATCACATGGTCAGACCATGCCGCCGGTCCACCTTGACTCTGTCAGTCCCCTTTGAAAAAACAACAACGTACACCTGGAGACTGAACGACTCACTACTAAATCACCCAGAGATCGAGAGAGAAGTCAGATCCTCACTTAAGGACTATTTCTCCCTCAATATGGGAACAGTCTCCTCTCCAGCAATCCTATGGGAAGCCCATAAGGCAACTATCAGAGGGAAATTTATTTCCATCGCATCCCACAGGAAAAAAGCCCGCCAAGCGCTAATCAAAGAAACTCACAGAAAACATAAAAGCAATAGAGCTAGCTCATAAAGCACATCCCTCAAAAAAAATATACAAGTCATTAATAGATGCTAGAACAAAGCTTAGACAAACCCAGCTGGAGGACGTTGAAAAGGCCCTCAAATGGACCAAACAACTATACTATGACAAAGGCAACAAAGCTGACAGACTCCTAGCTAGTAAATTAAGAGGGATACAAAAAAGATCCCAAATAACGGCGATCAAGAGTAGGTCCTGGTGAGATTCAATATAGGTGAAAGCAAGATTGCAGCGGAATTCACAAGATATTACACAGAACTATACAACTTAAGAGCTAAAAACGGCCCGACCTGTACCGATAGCGTCAGAATCTATAACTCAATATTTAAATAAATGCCAACTCCCCTCACTGACGGAGGAGGAAAACACAGTCCTCAATGCTGAGATCTCAAAAGAGGAACTGGAAGAGGCGGTCAAATCACTAAGCTTACTAAGTCTCCTGGCCCTGACGGTTTCACAAATATTTACTATAAAAGGTTCTTGCCAACCCTATCCACGCATCTACTAAAAATATTCAATTATTTTATGGAAGGGAATCAAATCCCCCCAACAATGTCTCTAGCCAATTTGGCTATAATACATAAGGATGGCAGAGACCCGATGCAATGTGGAAGCTACCGTCCAATCTCCCTCCTCAATAGTGATCTCAAACTATATAGCAAAATTTTGGCAAATAGGCTAAACCCAATATTACCGAGGTTAATTAATATCGACCAAGTAGGATTTGTCGCGGGGAGACAAGCCTCAGACAATACCCGAAAAATAATTAATATCATTGACCATGTTCACCTCACAGGCACCAAAGCACTCCTGTTAAGCCTGGACGCAGAGAAGGCGTTCGATAGATATAAACTGGCAATTTTTGGACCAGACTATGCGCAAATTTGGCTTTAAAGACGCATACTTAGAGGGGGTCCGTAGACTATATCAAAACCCGTCAGCCACAGTGAAACTACCAGGGGGCAATAACCACAGATTCGAGATAACAAATGGGACTCGACAGGGATTGCCCTCTATCTCCTCTCCTCTTTGCGCTAACGATAGAACCACTAGCATCAGCAATACGACTCAATACGGACATCCAAGGAATAGAAATTGGAAACAGGCAGCATAAAATCTCCCTATTCGCGGATGATGTCATACTAACCCTTTCCAAACCCCAAATCTCCCTACCCAACCTTCAAAAAGAACTCCGGGATTTTGGAAAAATCTCAGGATACAAAATAAACAATGATAAGTCAGAAGCCCTAAATCTAAGTCTGCCAGAGCCAGAGGTGAAACTCCTCAAACTAAACTTCAATTACCGTTGGAGCTCCTCCTGTATCAAATACTTGGGGGTTAAGATATCGAGGAACTACCAATCCCTATACCAACATAACTATCCGACTTTATTCCATAAAATCAAACAAGATTTAGAAAAATGGGGAGGTTATCAAATATCATGGATCGGGAGAATGGTCTCGGTTAAAATGAACATACTCCCTAGATTACTATACTACTTCCAGACTCTCCCGGTCCACATCCCTGGCTCGGAACTAAAAAATATCCAAAAACTAATCTTCCACTTTATTTGGCAAGGTAAAAAACCTAGAGTCCCTAGAACAGTTCTCTTGGCCTCAAGGGGGAGAGGAGGACTGGGAGTCCCAGACATCACAAAATACTACCTAGCCGCCCAACTGCGACAGGTAGTAGTCTGGAACGCAAACCCAAACCAATATTGTTGGCTGGATATTGAAACACAATATGCCGGAACGCCTTCACTGCCGGCTTGCCTTTGGTCCCTGAGCAAGGAGGACATGCAGAATAGCAAATTTAAACTAGGCCCAATGAGACACACATGGGAGACCTGGACGAAAAGCAAACTCAAGTACAAGCTCACAACACCACAATCTCAACTTATACCGATTCACAAAAATCCGAAATTCCCACCTGGCTGTGAGCCCAGACAATTTGACCAATTTCAAACCAAAAACATCAAGGTGATTGCCGACCTCTTGAGCTTCGGGGAGTTCCTGAGCTATCAAAACATACAAGCCAAATATGGAATAATAGGACTGAACGTGTTCAAGTATTTACAAATTCGACACTTTATCCAAACAATATCCCCAACATTGAAATTTCCCCCTCTCACAGGTTTCGAGCGGCTCTGCAGAGAAACAGCTCACCAGAAAGGTCTAATAACACAAATATGCGCGGAGCTAGAGAGGGACACAGAAGCCCCCACACATGACTATATGCTGCATTGGGCAGCAGAATTGGACATAGTTATAGACCGAGAGGACTGGGAAAGTATTTGGGAAAATGCCTCAGGAACTTCTATATGTACCACAATCAGAGAAAATATTTACAAAATAATGTTCCGCTGGTATCTTACCCCAGCCAGACTAAATCAAATCTACCCCCTGGCATCCGATCTATGCTGGAGAGGCTGCGGTCAAAAGGGGGACATGGCCCACATTTGGTGGACATGTCCGGAAATTCAAAAATACTGGGAAACGACACAAAAATTAATAGAGGAGGTCACAGACCTCACAATACCCATTGAACCGCTGACCTACCTGCTGGCCGGGCCACTAGACTATCTGGACCGGCCAACAGGAAAATTAGTCTCCTTTATTCTTACGGCGGCCAGATGTGCGGTGGCTGCCGCCTGGAAGAAAGTGTCTCCCCCCTCCAAACAAACAATAATAAAAAGGGTGCAAGAAGTAATGGACATGGAGAAATTGTCGGCTTTCCTTAAAAGGTCCTCTACCTCATTCACTAATATTTGGGATCCATGGTACACCCACATGGCGCTCCTAAGACGAAACACCCCTTAACAGATCAGGGACCCAATGGACACCAAGATCCAAACCAGAACTGCCAAGAAGCTAGGGAATAAGACCTTTCCCCATTACACCCTCCCCCCCCCCCCACCCCCCCCCCCTCTCTTCTCTATCCCCTCTCTGTTTCCATGCTCGCGCCGCGCCGTTGGACCACATATGGTCAGGGAGACGTTGAGCCTTTCCTCTTTTCTTCCCAGTTAAGGAAAAAAAAAAAATGTGTATTAGACGGGCTTACTGTTTGTATTATCTATACCCTGTAATGTCATAACTGTCTAATAAAAAAAATTGAAACAAAAAAAAGAAAAAAGAAATCTCAGCTTTTCACTAAATCCCCATTGAAAACAACGGGCAGCTCCGCCATAGACTTTCAATGGTAAATCGCCGCCATTGAAGTCAATGGGGGTTTTCTGCCATTGAAGTCTATGGGAAAAGTCCCGAACTTCAAGGGGGTCCATACTCCGTCGGGTTGGTCCAAGCGGGTCAAGGATGGTTCTGCAGCGATGCCGGAGCAGTGGCTACAGATACCCCAAACCCTGATCCGCTGAACCCTCCGGAACCGGAGATATGGATTCCTAAAATTCAGCATTTCTCACTTAGTCATTTTTCTGAGCCGTTTCTGCCGCCGCCGGCAAAGCCTATGGCGCGACCCGCTCTATCTGGTTCGACCCTTATCGGGGGTCCAGGATTCGGGGACCCGGTGGTGGTCGAGTGGGGGGACGCCTAGGAACTAGGGGCAAAAAGAATTTTATCCCTAGGTGCCCTAGAACTGTTTATTCCCCCGCTAATTGACGTTGAACTTGACCCAGTGATTTTAGCTCTTTTGAAGGACATTGTATCCGCTTTGCGGTTTGCGGTCTGGACGGCAGCCAACTAGGTTACCTCGAGGCATCTCCATTGAAGTCAATGACCCCATTGACTTTCAATGGGAAACCGCCGCTCTCCCTCTCGGGCGCCAGACATTACAATGGAACAGGGGAACATGCATTTACCTGTCATAACAAGGGTTACATCACATTTCTGGACCTCAGCCCAGTTAACCCCTTGTCTCCCGGTGCGGTCAGGGGTGGCCAAATGGGGTGTAACCCTTTTAATCCCGGGCCAAATCCCCTCCATCGTCACAGAGACCCCTGTCACTTTTTTCCCTATGGATCCTCCCGCTAAAACCCTTGCCCTTAAGTTTAGGACAAATGATAGCAAGGTCCCGACTCCCAATACGTCGAGACCCAATTCCCCTGCCAGACTTTGATAATCGCGCCACGCTGCCGAATAGGCCCGCCACGTACCCGGAGCCAGCGATGTTCGTACCAACGAGGTCACTGGGTCGTCGCCAGCACCCAAAGGTCTGCAGGGCATGGACTGCCGATTAGGTCCGCCCCGGGGGCCAGTCTCCGAAACAGCGCCATCTGTAACCGGGATAAGGCATCAGCAATGTTATTCACCACCCCCGGGACATGTCGAGCCTTGAACGCTATGTTCAATTGCAAGCATGCCAGTACGAAACAGTGCAGAAGGGACAGCACCGGCGGGGAGCGTGAGCCGAAATTTTTCACGGCTTCCACTACACCCATGTTGTCTGTCCAAAAAATTACTTGCTTATTCGCGAATAAGTGACCCCACAGGCGCACTGCGACGAGCAAGGGAAATAGTTCCAAGAACGCCAAGTTCTTAATGAGCGGCATCCCCCGCCAGTGGGGAGACCACTGCTCCGCGCACCATGCCCCATCGAAGTGGGCCCCAAAACCGACTGACCCTGAGGCGTCTGTAAACAACTGCAACTCTGTGTTGTTGGATGGGGGACCTCGCCACAAGGTTCTGCCGTTATAATCCTTTAAAAAACGCAGCCACACCGTCAAGTCCTTTCGGATTTCGGCGGTGATGCGGATGAAGTGGTTGGGTCGTCTCACCCTGACCATTGCTGCGGAGAGGCGCCTGGCGAAAACCCTCCCAGCCGGCATTACGCGCGCAGCAAATACTAAGTGGCCTAGCAGCGCCTGGAAGTGCCTCAATGATGTTTTCTTGAGAGCTATGAATTCGCGGAGAAGCCTGCTTAGGGCGACCAGCTTCTTCAGAGGGAGCCTGTACTCCATCGCCTCAGAGTCGATTTCTATGCCCAAAAAGGTAAGAGTGGTTGTTGGCCGCACCGTCTTCTCGTCGGCAAAAGGAACGCCGAACTCACGCGCCAGGGCTGAAAATTCGAACAGCCACCTAGCGCATAAGTCCGAACCCCTGGGGCCAACAAAAAGGAAGTCGTCCAAGTAGTGCATGACCCCCGCTGCCTGCACCCTCTTCCGGGCCACCCATTCTAGGAAGGTGTTAAATGTCTCGAAATAAAAACAAGAAAGCGCCCCTCCCATTGGTAAGCATAAGTCTATGTAGTACTGACCTTCGAGCATGCAGCCTAGCAAATGGAAGCACTCGGGGTGGACTGGCAAGTGTCTGAAGGCCGATTTCATGTCAGCTTTTGACAATAGAGCCCCTGTTCCCATCCTTTCCACCAGCGCTGCGGCTTGATCGAAGTTCGCGTAAGACACCGAACACAACTCCCTGTCAATGCCGTCGTTTACCGACGACCCCTCGGGGTAGGATAGGTGTTGTATCAACCTATACTCCCCAGCCTCTTTTTTTGGGGACCACTCCCAATGGGGAAATCCTGAGATTAGGCAAGGGAGGGGACTCGAAGGGGCCAGCCATCCTTCCCAATTGGACTTCCTTCCAGACCTTTTCCCTAGCTACGTCACCGTGTGTCCTGACCAATTTCAAGTTCCGACTAAACTCAGATCCCGCTTGATATTCAAACGGGATCCTAAACCCCTCCTTAAACCCAGCTAAGAGTAGCTGGGCTGCTTCCCTATTGGGATACCTTGCTAGCCACGGTGCCAAATTGGCGACGATTATTGGTGTCGCTGCCCTCGCGTCCAAATTTCCGCCCTTCGCTCCTCCCCCTGCGACCGCCCTTCTTAAAACACTTTGCCTGGGCGTGGCGGCTGCCGCAAAAGGAGCAGATGTGTTGGAAACGGCAGTTACCATATATATATATATATATATAAATATACATATATATATACATATACATATATATATATATACCAGCATATTTTCCTGATCGTGCCCAGTCAGGGAGTGGGATTACCCGCACCATCCCTGGCCATGCGCTGAACAGGAAGTGGGATTACCCACGCCAAACCAGAGGCATGCGGCCCTGTGCTGAACAGGGAGTGGGGGGTTACCCGTCCATAGCAGGGCCATGTGCTGAACAGGAAGTGGGGTTACCCATACAATAGCAGGGCCGTGTGTTAAACAGGAACTGGGATTACCCATACAACCGCAGGGCCGTATATAAACAGGAAATGGGATTACCCATACAATAGCGGGAGCCAAGTGCTGAACAGGAAGAGGGATTACCCATACGATAGAGGGAGCCAAGTGCTGAGCAGGAAGAGGGATTACCCATACAATAGCGGGAGCCAAGTGCTGAACAGGAAGAGGGATTACCCATGCCCTACCAGGGCCTGCGCTGAACAGGAAGTGAAATTAACCCCTACACGCGTTATACCTCTGCCTGCAGCATAACGCACCGTATACCCCACGTCGTCCTGAATGTAGCATGTAACGCTGGACCAATACAGCACATGACCCCCAAAGGCAGTATATACACACACCATATGCTCCACGCAATGGCCCGAAGCCAAGCATGCAGCATATACGCCATATAATCCAAACCCGTCATGTAACCGCGCATGTGGTCTATAAACATTATATTCAGAACCCAGCACGTAACCATGATTGCAGTGTATACCATATAATCCAAATACAGCACGCCACCACCACTGCGGTACCGTATACACCCCTGTAACCCAAATACCGCACATTATAACACTGACTGTAGCATATATACCCGTTATAATCCAATACGGCGCGTAACCTTGAATGCAGTATATCCACTATACCCGCCATGTAACCCACTTAAAGCACATTATAACACTGAATGCAGCATATATACACCTTATACTCCACATGCCGCACGTAACCGTGAATGCAGTATATACTCTATAAACGACCTTATAACCCTGAATGCAGCATATATACACTTTATAATCCACATACAGCACTTACCTTGAATGCGGTATATACACTATGTACGCCATGTAACCCAATTACAGCACATTACAACACTGAATGCAGCATAAATACATACACTACCGACACACTTTATTAAAGTGTGGCCGGTACCGCAAGCCGGGAGATATCCCGGCTTGCTAGTGGCCGCCCCTCGGCGTGCCGCGCGTCATAGACGCGCGGTCACGCGTCTTCGGGAGCGTGTGCCCCCTGCACGCGCGTCCAGGTGCTCCCCGAGGGAGCCCTGGTGTCCCGCGATCGCGGGACAGTGGCAGGGGGTTCCGGGGGACCCGGCGGACCAGGCAGCGGTAGGGAGAGCGCCCCGATCGGAGGGCGCTCTTCCGCTGCTTCGGCGCCCGCCCGTCACTCTCGGGCGCGCGCCAGGCTACTGCTGCGGCCAAGAACGGGCAAATGCTCGAATAAACTTGGCCGCAGCAGTAGGGTGACCAGATTTCAAAAATGAAAAACCGGGACACCTTAAAAAATAATTTATTAAACAAATTACATCACGTGACACCCCCCGTTGCCATGACAACAAGACACTCTGATGCCCCTGCAGTGTTAGTGTGTATAGAGGTGGGGGCCCTTCTTGGGCCCTTCAACTCTTACAGCCAGGGCATTATTGGCCAGGAATGCCCAGTTCGGAGGGGATTACTACTTCAAAATGTATTTGATTCGTAACAACATCAAAAAACTCTAATACCAATAACTAACAACCACAAACAATGATAATCTAAACCATCATATAAAATGTCTACGGCCCTTGTTCAAGCATGTTTGCGGTACTTACCAGATAAATCAGTGCCTGCAATCCACGACTGTATCCGCCTCTCCGAGCGTCTGAAAGCAATCCAGCGTTCCTGGTGTGTGGCTGAAGAGGTGAGGGACTCCCTCCTCTCAAACGGAAAAGAAGAGCAAAAAATAGAGTTGGAACATACCTATCATACAGGGATGAGAGAGAGACAGAGAATGAGAGAGAGACAGAGAATGAGAGAGAGACACAGAGAGAGAGAGACAGAGAATGAGAGAGATACAGAGAATGAGAGAGAGACACACAGAGAGAGAGACAAAAGTAATGTAATGTATAACCATTATACCGTACCCCCTAGTATTCGTGTAATCATTGTCCCACACCCCCTATTACTCACGCTTTGGCAATACTGAAATGTTCTTTTGTCATGCCAATAAAGCTGATTTGATTTGAGAGACAGAGACACACAGAGAGAGACAGAGACACACAGAGAGAGACAGAGACACAGAGAGAGAGAGAGACACGGGCCTATTTAGTAAGCGTCGATAAGGCTGCGTCTATAGTATTTCAGACGGAGGGAAGGCACACACACTGCAATACACTTGCTGAAGTCTGAGCTTTTTTATGGCTTTGCAGGGTATGCTTCGGGCGCGATTTGGGGGCGTGGCAATGAATATTTGGAGGCGTGGCAATAACGTTCCGGCGCGGACGTCACTTCCTACCTCACATCCCGATCCACCAGCATTTTTTCAGATGCAGCATCTGAAGCACTGTGCAGACAAGAAGAAAAATGCACACAATGCGCACCAGAGATTAAAATATAGTAAATTATTTATTAATAAAACAAGAAATAACCGTGGGGGATCCAACCCCACCTCAGTACATATGCGTCACAGATCCGGGTTCGGTTACAGAGTGACCTGACGTGTCACGACAGGTCACTCTGCGCGTATTCTGACAGGCTAAGACGGCGTTTGCAGGTAGGAATTTATATATACACTATATCTTCATCTCCTTCATAGTAATGACATTAAAAACACATTTATTCACAGAATTAAGTAGTCACTGTGTGGGATTAGTTTAAGATTTATTTATTAGATAATTTATCACTATGTAACACACTTTAAATCACAAATAAATAGGTATCACATTATTGCAATGTATTCAGTTGTAAGATATTAATGTTATTTGTAACACACAGTAGATTAGAAACATCACAATAATTAAGTATTAAATGTAATATTTATTGATCCCTGTAGCACTATTACAATTTGTTGGCATGGTAATCTATAACAGGGGAGCGCAAACTTCTGAAGCTGCGTCCCCCTGCCTTGCCTCCCCCGGTCTTGCGCCCCCTCTCCTACCTGCCAGCTGCGGCAAATGACGCTCCGGGGTCGAGTGACGTCACATGACCCCGCGGTGTCATATGATGCCGCGTTGCCATGGAGACGTATCTGAATCCCGGTCAGTGTTACTGTTGCAGAGGCCTCACGTGATCCCCGGCATTTCATTTAAATGCCTTGGGGAGGAGCGCGGGACCTCTGCACCCGCCCGCGCACCCCCAGACAAATCTCCCGCCCCCCAGTTCACGCACCGCTAACCTATAACATTATGTGTGTGTATATGTGTGTGTATATGTGTGTGTAAATATATATATACACATATACACACACACATATATATATGTATATATATATATATATTTATATATACATATATATATCTTCTTCTCTCCGAAGAAGACCGTTTTATATGTATGTATGTATGTGTGTGTGTGTAAATATATATATGTATGTGTGTGTATATATATATATATATATATATATATATATACATACGTATGTGTGTATATATATATATATGTGTGTGTGTGTGTGTGTCATACAAGAATCTATTACTGTATTATCTAAAATCAGTAACACATGTGATCTATTATGCCATTACCAATTGGACTGTAGGACTATAAAACCATTACGAGTGAGTTGTAGCATTATCCCCTGATGAAATCGGCCGTGTGCTGAAGAAACGCGTAGGTACTTTCTTCTCGTTATTGCCACACTATCCGTCTTGACGCCGGAAGGGAAGTTGGTACGCAACCAAGACGAGACACCGGAATTACAGAGTGGAATCACAACTGCATACTACAGATTGCCGGAGGACCACACTGCGAGGGGCGCAGCCTACCGAGTTTCCCGGTCATCGTCCAAAGTCTGGAGCTGCGGATTGACCACCGGATTACCACGGAGCCCGAGCTTGTCTCACACAATGCTTTTACCAAACGGGCGTTTGTGAGTTTGTTATTTTTATCTTGTCCAGGAAATGAAATTGTTAAACCAAATTTACACATGGAGCGGGCGCTTTCTCTTCTTTTTGTTTTGTTTAGATATCTATCGAGGAGGTGGTTGTTTCCCTGAAGAGAGCTGCCAGGGCTCCAGAGGACGCCCGAATTGGATCCTTTAATGATTGAGTTATAACATAGCTATTAGAGCTAGGTTTCTGGACTTTTATTGTGTTTAGGCATAGTGTTTATTATTATTTTATTACAGCTACTTTTTAGTAATTGCACTGTTATTAATTCTGGCCACTAATTCTCACTGCCATTATAATCTCTCTCTAGCCACAACCAGATTGCTATATCAGCTATATTATTTATTGGTTATACCAGGGGAGCACAAACTTTTGCAGCTCGCCCCCCTGCCTTCCCTCTGTTGGTGCTCGCGCACCCCCCCCCCCCCACCTTGATGCGGCGTTACGTGACCTGCAGCGGCATTTGACGAGGGTGACGTCACATGACTCCGCGGCGTAATTTAACACCGCGTTGCCATGGACACGAGTGACGCCGGCAGAGTCAAGGTAAGTAATAGCATTGCAGAGGCCTCACGTGATCCCCCGGCATTTAATTTTAATGCCTCGAGGAAGTGCGCGGGGCCTCTGCAACCGCCCGCGCCACCCCCCCCCCCCGAAAAATCTCCCCCCCCCACTTGGCGCACCTCTGGGTTATACCATATATATATATATATATATATATATATATATATATATATATATATATATATATATATATATATATATATATATACACACACACACACACACACACACACACACACACACACACGTGTATGTGTGTATAAAACAGACTATATATATACATATAGTATGATATATATATATATATATACATACTATATGTGTATGTATATATATACATATATATATATGTATATATATATATATATGTATATATATTAGAAAAAGAAAAGAGAAAAAAGAGAAAAAGCGCCCGATCCTTGTGTAAAATCAGATGAACAATTTAATAAATCATGGACATGACAAATGCACACTTACAATTTGTCTGATTAAAACAAGCATTTTATGGGACCTGCCCATGCACCAAACGAAGACTCCACAGTCACCTCCGCTCTGCAATCTCACGATTAGTTCGTATTCCAGTACTTGAGAACGCCGTTTTCTCCAGGGTGTATATCAACCATCCGTCAGGAGCTTCTCAGCAGCGTGCGTCCGCCATTACTCCCACGCATGTGGTACTGGATACCGGAAGGACTTTGCTTGTGTTTCCTTGGTCTCTCTCTGGTGCCGAAGGCAGGTCAGCCACCGTAGTTACAATGTAAACCGTCCCTACGCGTTTCTTCCGCCTTTGCGGATTTCATCAGGGGATGGACACCAAAGGGGCTATCTGGTGTTAAATAGTCCCTCATGTTAATAAACATTATATGACTCACAGGTGTGTTCAATTCAATCGGTGTCATTAAATCAAGTTGATATCTGGTGCAATATAATTGAGAAAATTGAGTCCAGTCCGCGCTCTTGCTCTTTAGGATAGTGGAATGGTGGTTCCTCTCTAATCTCTTGCAGCTCTTAGTGTTGAAGGTGTCTGCCCCCACCTCCAATATGGATCCCAGCAGGAAAACTCCAACCGCGATACCAAGTCCCAGAAAAAAAGAAAAAACACAAAAGCGCACCAAGATTGAGATTTGATATGTATTGACAACAAATAAAGATAATAATATGCACTTACATATATAAAAACTTTAATGGTCCAGATCACGATCGTCACTTTTATTGGTAGGGCAACATATGGGATGAAGAGGGGGGGTAATCTCAGTCCTCAGGAACAAGCCCCGCGCGCTGGGGCTGTATTCAGAGGCTGCGCTGCGTCTCTGCTTTACACGCTTGTCGGCGTGTTGATCTGCGTAGTGCGCATGCGCGGCAAATGAGGCCCCCTATAGTAGTCCCGGAAGTGCCCGCCCGTTTTCCGTTTCGATCGAAAATGGCAATAAAAATAGCAATAAAAACACTTGTGTGAAGACTGGCTGTATGTGATAAACAGACCAGCGACACCCTTCGCGACGCGTTTCGAATACAAAAGTATTCTTCCTCAGGCGATATCAGGGGCACCTGTTTGGGGTCCTTTATATACCACATAGATGATTGGTTAATACCAATAAAAGAACATCCAATCCACTATTGGTTAAATAGAAAAGGGGGATGGTTCAACTTCACCAAGCCTGCCCCTTAATGTTAAAATGAACAGGATATTGATGCTGTATTGCAGTGGTGGCACTTTGAGTAATAATTAGATAATAAAAGACAAAAGTGCCACTCACCAGTGGAAATACATAAAGAGATACCTACAGGTGGCCCTTTTAACAAGTGTCACATATAAAATACATTTGAAAATATATGTAAAAAAGTAGTATTAATAAAACATTGTGCTACCACATAAAAATACAACAGTTAAACATAAAACATATAATATAAAGAAATGGATGTGGAGAAGAAGGGGGGGAAAGGGGAAAGGGAAAGGAAGGAGGAAAAGGAAAAACATGTGCAAGGTAAAAAAAGACATAAAAACAAACAAAAATATCAATAACATGTTGAATAAAATTGGCTAAAATAGAATGCATCTCAATTCTGAAATTTTGATAAAACCAGACTGCAAAGAAAAGATCACCTGTCATTTAGTTACCGCAAGAAGGGAGTCAACTCCACATAATCATTTAACCCCCCAGGATGTTTAGTTTGGAGTGTGTATATCCAGAATTGCTCCCTCCTTGCGATAAATAAATCCTTATCGCCACCTCTAGTAGTAGTGGTGATATGTTCTATACCCATGTATTTGACCCCTGTGGTGCTGCATTGATGGACATCCTTAAAATGGGACAGCAAATGGGTTAATGGTTTACCAGAGGTCAATGTTTTAGGGATGTTGACAATATTTCTTAAATGTTCCATCACACGTATTTTCAGATGGCGTTTTGTGCGACCTACATATTGTAGTCCACACCCACATTGTAAAATATATATAACATATGTGGACAGACAGTCAATATAGTTTTTAATCTCATATTCGTGATCTGTCATTTTGGACTTAAAGTGATCTTGTGTCAGCATCCTTGGACAAATTTTACATCTATTGCATCTATGATTACCTTTAAGCCCCAATAGATCTCTAAGGTCCTTCTTCTTATTGGGGACACTACCCTTTAGAAGGCTCGGGGCCAGCATGGTTTTAAGATTATCACTTTTAGTAAAAACAATAGGAGGTCTTTCTGGTAAAAACTTTGTCAAAATGGGGTCCAAATGTAAAATGTACCAATATTTATTAAGAATATGTCTTATCTTATTATGTGACCTATTAAATTTGGTAATGAAATACGGTGTCTTATTATCCTTGTCTGGTCTGTATTTTTCCCTGTGTTTCTTTATTTTTGGCCTCACAATTTGTGGTACAGTGTTAGATGTGATGACTTCACTGTCAATCGTATCTTCCACTAAATGTATGGGTGTATCCTGACTCCCAGTGTCATTGGCGTTTATATGGTGATCTAAGTTCTTACTTTTGGGGCAAATTAATTTTTCCCTATTACAGCGTAATGCCTTATTAAATGCTTTTTTAACAGTGGTTCTATCATATCCCTTTTGTAAAAATCGTTCTTGAAGTATTTGTGACTGAGATTTAAATGTCTCTAAGTCAGTACAATTTCACCTCATCCGCAAGAACTGGCTGTAGGGGATATTATCAATACATCTTTTTTCATGGCCACTCGTGGGGTGCAAGAAAGAGTTTACATTAGTGCTCTTAAAGTGGGTTTTAGTGAGTAGCTTGTTTTCAGAAACATATATCTCCAAATCCAAGTAGGTGATAGTATTTGGACTCAGCTCACTTGTGAAGGTGAGGTTGAATTCATTCTTATTCAACCCATCCACGAAGTTATCAAATGAGGTGCTATCGCCATCCCAGATGGCGATCACATCATCGATGTATCTCCGCCACATGACCAACTGCGGCGGAGATACATCAGCACCCCATATATGTAACGATTCCCACCATCCCATGTATAAATTTGCAAAAGATGGTGCAAAACGTGTCCCCATAGCAGTGCCACACAGTTGTAAATAAAACTCGTGCTCAAATAGAAAATAATTATGTGTCAAAATAAATTCAATTGAGTCTTGAATGAACCTACGCTGATGAAGAGGTAAAGTGCCATGTAGTGATAAGAAATAATTAATCGCATCTAATCCCCCTTTATGGGGAATAGACGTGTACAGTGTCTGAACATCTAATGTAACAAGTTTATATGTTGGTTTCCAATTAAATTCAGTGAAAATAGTGAGTAAAGAGGTGGTATCAAGTAAATGTGAAGGTAAAGTGGATACTAGTGGTTGTAAAAAGAAATCTACATAAGAAGAGAGATTAGCAGTGAGCGAATTAATTCCCGAAATAATAGGTCGCCCCGGTGGATTAATAAGTGATTTGTGAATCTTTGGCAAATGGTACATGATAGGGATGGTGGGAGCCGTACAATACAAATAATCAAACTCATGCTTTTTAAGAACATTAGACTCGTAAGCAGAGTTTAGCAACTCTTTGAGATCATTCTGGAACTGTACTGAAGGATCTTTGGGAAGTTTACAGTAAGAGCTAGGGTCTGAAAGCAATCTGTTTGCCTCCAGACAATAATCTGTTCTATCTTGGAGTATGATGCCTCCACCCTTATCTGCTTCCCTTACAACTGTATTAGGATCTTGACGTAATACTTTTAATGAATGTCTTTCCTGACTAGTCAAATTCATGTTCCAATTCTTCTGAGTTGACTGTGATTGTTCTAATGCTTTAAAGTCTTTCTCTACCATTTTATTGAAAATATCAATATGTAGTCCCCTAGAGTAGTAAGGGTAGAAGGTAGACTTGGGCTTAAATAATGAATGCTGTGTCAGTATATTTTCCCCTTCATTGGTTATCCCCTCATCCATGAGGCACATTAAATCCACCAATTGATTTTGTTCGTTAGTGGATAATGTGTCGACAGTGGGGTTAATGATGACTGGAATTGAATCATGACCCCCATTATCAGATACAAAGTGTCTGCTTAACGTTAATTTGCGATTAAATTTTTGCAGGTCTATATAAAGATCGAAGTTATTGACCCTCCGCGTGGGGGCAAATGATAATCCTTTCCCCAAAACATTCATCAAAGTGTGATCTATTTGAAAATGGGATAGATTAAAAATACCCTTAGATTTTAATGTTAAGTCATCTGGACAGGTTTTGGTGGGGAGATTTGCTGATTTATCTCTTTTTCCACTCCCTCTGATTCCTCTCCTGAATCCTGTCTTTTTCTCACAGTATTTTTGGTGGTTCCTAACAGGGGTGGGTGGTTGGAATCCCAGGTTGATATTGATTTTCTCATTTTTTCCAACCTGTTTAAAAAATCCTGATTTTCAGTCTCTTCCTTTGTATCTTTCAGTACTTCAAATTTATTATATAAAGGAATATCTGGTGTTCCCGTTTCGTGTCCTCTATATGTATTTGGATGTTTATTGGGGGCATTAGTATGTTTCCTAACATGTGGTGTATGTGGCTTATTCTGCCTCCTATTTTGTTTATGATAATGGGGAATCCATTGTTGTTTTTTCTGGATATTCTGATCCCATCCTACGGGTTCTATATTATCATTCCGTTGGTATTTAGACGGAAGTCTAGTGTGTTTTTCATGTGTAGGTCTAGCATGAAAATTGGGGTCTCTAGGAGTTCTAGGGATAATAATATTAACTTTGGGATTAGTATGCTTAGTTTGGGCTGCCCCCTTTGGAATATGAACATTAGGATCATTGGTGCCTTGTGTTAAGGGGTCCCCATTTGTCATAGCTTCCTTTCCTGTGTCCCAACATCTTTGGATATTGAGAGCATAATCTTTCTTATCCCTTAAAAACTTTTTGTTCTTATTAATTAAAATTTGGTTCTCTGATTTTCTCAATTTAATATTCATATCCTTAGTCAATTGCGGGAGTTTGTCCAAGCAGGGAACTTCAAGAATCTCATTTTTAACCTTAGTTATTCTGCTGTCTACTTCAATTATTTCTTTTTTCCTTTCCAGGATTAATAATCGCATTAATTCTAAGGAACAATGGTCCTGGATTCTTTCCCATTCTTTGACAAACTCTGGACTGTCTGTATTATAGGTTGAGGGTTTGAGAACTCTCAGTCCCCTAGGAATACGACCCACCCTAATATATTCCTCTAAGGTGGCCATTTCTAACCAAGACTTAGTTTCCTTCTCCAATAGTTTATACAGCTCATTCATAAGAGATGGCAAACTGGGAGTGATAACTTCTTCTATTGGTATGTCTGAAAACATCTTACTGAATAATTCTGGTTTGTTAAACCTGTTTTGAAGACAATCTAAAAAATGACTGGTGTTAGAATCAGCCATAATCCGTCCGTATAAGGAAGGTGAAAGAGGTGGGGAGGACTGAGGAAGGGGAGATGGAGAGGGTAGGGGGGAAGGAAAAAAGGAAAAGGAAGGGGGAAGGATGGGAGGGGGAAAAGGCGGGGGAAAAGGGAGGAAAGGAGGACGAAACATTAAAACAATACAACAATAATGCACAAGTTAAATACAAATCCCAATATCACAATAATATGTTAATAGGGCAATGAATCATAAGAGTCTAATAGTTGCTGCGTGTCTGTGGGAGAAAAAAAGGACAAAACAGTGTGACACAACAAGTGGGTCACACAGATTACCAGTGTAGAAAATTGAGTCCAGTCCGCGCTCTTGCTCTTTAGGATAGTGGAATGGTGGTTCTTCTCTAATCTCATGCCGTTCTTAGTGTTGAAGGTGTCTGCCCCCACCTCCAATATGGATCCCAGCAGGAAAACTCCAACCGCGATACCAAGTCCCAGAAAAAAAGAAAAAACACAAAAGCGCACCAAGATTGAGATTTGATATGTACACTGGCGACACACTTTATTCGAGCTCGGCTAGTCCCACGAATTCGGGTATACCCGGGTGTATTGAGGTTTGTGACTGTTTTCTGCCCGAGTGCATTGAGGTATTTTCCAAGCAGGGATTGAAGCATTTTATTCCCGCTGGCTGCAATACTGCACAGTATATATATATATACTGCATTACAATTCATGAATTTATGCCATCTGGTAGACACGCTAAGCATTGCAGCCTATTAAATCCTAATCATTATCATTTAACAGATCAGCCGCCCGTCAGCCAGGCATGAACCCAGGCTGGGAAGGCAAACGCAACGGGGCTTGCCAGAGGTGAGGAGCGGCGCATTCCAGGTTTCTGCCAGGTACATACTGGGTATTTGCTCGAATAAAGTGTGTCGGTGCAGTATTGACAACAAATAAAGATAATAATATGCACTTACATATATAAAAACTTTAATGGTCCAGATCACGATCGTCACTTCTATTGGTAGGGCAACATATGGGATGAAGAGGGGGGGTAATCTCAGTCCTCAGGAACAAGCCCCGCGCGCTGGGGCTGTATTCAGAGGCTGCGCTGCGTCTCTGCTTCACACGCTTGTCGGCGTGTTGATCTGCGTAGTGCGCATGCGCGGCAAATGAGGCCCCCTATAGTAGTCCCGGAAGTGCCCGCCCGTTTTCCGTTTCGATCGAAAATGGCAATAAAAATAGCAATAAAAACACTTGTGTGAAGACTGGCTGTATGTGATAAACAGACCAGCGACACCCTTCGCGACGCGTTTCGAATACAAAAGTATTCTTCCTCAGGCGATATCAGGGGCACCTGTTTGGGGTCCTTTATATACCACATAGATGATTGGTTAATACCAATAAAAGAACATCCAATCCACTATTGGTTAAATAGAAAAGGGGGATGGTTCAACTTCACTTTTGTCTTTTATTATCTAATTATTACTCAAAGTGCCACCACTGCAATACAGCATCAATATCCTGTTCATTTTAACATTAAGGGGCAGGCTTGGTGAAGTTGAACCATCCCCCTTTTCTATTTAACCAATAGTGGATTGGATGTTCTTTTATTGGTATTAACCAATCATCTATGTGGTATATAAAGGACCCCAAACAGGTGCCCCTGATATCGTCTGAGGAAGAATACTTTTGTATTCGAAACGCGTCGCGAAGGGTGTCGCTGGTCTGTTTATCACATACAGCCAGTCTTCACACAAGTGTTTTTATTGCTATTTTTATTGCCATTTTCGATCGAAACGGAAAACGGGCGGGCACTTCCGGGACTACTATAGGGGGCCTCATTTGCCGCGCATGCGCACTACGCAGATCAACACGCCGACAAGCGTGTGAAGCAGAGACGCAGCGCAGCCTCTGAATACAGCCCCAGCGCGCGGGGCTTGTTCCTGAGGACTGAGATTACCCCCCCTCTTCATCCCATATGTTGCCCTACCAATAGAAGTGACGATCGTGATCTGGACCATTAAAGTTTTTATAGATGTAAGTTCATATTATTATCTTTATTTGTTGTCAATACATATCAAATCTCAATCTTGGTGCGCTTTTGTGTTTTTTCTTTTTTTCTGGGACTTGGTATCGCGGTTGGAGTTTTCCTGCTGGGATCCATATTGGAGGTGGGGGCAGACACCTTCAACACTAAGAGCTGCAAGAGATTAGAGAGGAACCACCATTCCACTATCCTAAAGAGCAAGAGCGCGGACTGGACTCAATTTTCTACACTGGTAATCTGTGTGACCCACTTGTTGTGTCACACTGTTTTGTCCTTTTTTTTCTCCCACAGTCACGCAGCAACTATTAGACTCTTATGATTCATTGCCCTATTAACATATTATTGTGATATTGGGATTTGTATTTAACTTGTGCATTATTGTTGTATTGTTTTAATGTTTCGTCCTCCTTTCCTCCCTTTTCCCCCGCCTTTTCCCCCTCCCATCCTTCCCCCTTCCTTTTCCTTTCTTCCTTCCCCCCTACCCTCTCCATCTCCCCTTCCTCAGTCCTCCCCACCTCTTTCACCTTCCTTATACGGACGGATTATGGCTGATTCTAACACCAGTCATTTTTTAGATTGTCTTCAAAACAGGTTTAACAAACCAGAATTATTCAGTAAGATGTTTTCAGACATACCAATAGAAGAAGTTATCACTCCCAGTTTGCCATCTCTTATGAATGAGCTGTATAAACTATTGGAGAAGGAAACTAAGTCTTGGTTAGAAATGGCCACCTTAGAGGAATATATTAGGGTGGGTCGTATTCCTAGGGGACTGAGAGTTCTCAAACCCTCAACCTATAATACAGACAGTCCAGAGTTTGTCAAAGAATGGGAAAGAATCCAGGACCATTGTTCCTTAGAATTAATGCGATTATTAAATCCTGGAAAGGAAAAAAGAAATAATTGAAGTAGACAGCAGAATAACTAAGGTTAAAAATGAGATTCTTGAAGTTCCCTGCTTGGACAAACTCCCGCAATTGACTAAGGATATGAATATTAAATTGAGAAAATCAGAGAACCAAATTTTAATTAATAAGAACAAAAAGTTTTTAAGGGATAAGAAAGATTATGCTCTCAATATCCAAAGATGTTGGGACACAGGAAAGGAAGCTATGACAAATGGGGACCCCTTAACACAAGGCACCAATGATCCTAATGTTCATATTCCAAAGGGGGCAGCCCAAACTAAGCATACTAATCCCAAAGTTAATATTATTATCCCTAGAACTCCTAGAGACCCCAATTTTCATGCTAGACCTACACATGAAAAACACACTAGACTTCCGTCTAAATACCAACGGAATGATAATATAGAACCCGTAGGATGGGATCAGAATATCCAGAAAAAACAACAATGGATTCCCCATTATCATAAACAAAATAGGAGGCAGAATAAGCCACATACACCACATGTTAGGAAACATACTAATGCCCCCAATAAACATCCAAATACATATAGAGGACACGAAACGGGAACACCAGATATTCCTTTATATAATAAATTTGAAGTACTGAAAGATACAAAGGAAGAGACTGAAAATCAGGATTTTTTAAACAGGTTGGAAAAAATGAGAAAATCAATATCAACCTGGGATTCCAACCACCCACCCCTGTTAGGAACCACCAAAAATACTGTGAGAAAAAGACAGGATTCAGGAGAGGAATCAGAGGGAGTGGAAAAAGAGATAAATCAGCAAATCTCCCCACCAAAACCTGTCCAGATGACTTAACATTAAAATCTAAGGGTATTTTTAATCTATCCCATTTTCAAATAGATCACACTTTGATGAATGTTTTGGGGAAAGGATTATCATTTGCCCCCACGCGGAGGGTCAATAACTTCGATCTTTATATAGACCTGCAAAAATGTAATCGCAAATTAACGTTAAGCAGACACTTTGTATCTGATAATGGGGGTCATGATTCAATTCCAGTCATCATTAACCCCACTGTCGACACATTATCCACTAACGAACAAAATCAATTGGTGGATTTAATGTGCCTCATGGATGAGGGGATAACCAATGAAGGGGAAAATATACTGACACAGCATTCATTATTTAAGCCCAAGTCTACCTTCTACCCTTACTACTCTAGGGGACTACATATTGATATTTTCAATAAAATGGTAGAGAAAGACTTTAAAGCATTAGAACAATCACAGTCAACTCAGAAGAATTGGAACATGAATTTGACTAGTCAGGAAAGACATTCATTAAAAGTATTACGTCAAGATCCTAATACAGTTGTAAGGGAAGCAGATAAGGGTGGAGGCATCATACTCCAAGATAGAACAGATTATTGTCTGGAGGCAAACAGATTGCTTTCAGACCCTAGCTCTTACTGTAAACTTCCCAAAGATCCTTCAGTACAGTTCCAGAATGATCTCAAAGAGTTGCTAAACTCTGCTTATGAGTCTAATGTTCTTAAAAAGCATGAGTTTGATTATTTGTATTGTACGGCTCCCACCATCCCTATCATGTACCATTTGCCAAAGATTCACAAATCACTTATTAATCCACCGGGGCGACCTATTATTTCGGGAATTAATTCGCTCACTGCTAATCTCTCTTCTTATGTAGATTTCTTTTTACAACCACTAGTATCCACTTTACCTTCACATTTACTTGATACCACCTCTTTACTCACTATTTTCACTGAATTTAATTGGAAACCAACATATAAACTTGTTACATTAGATGTTCAGACACTGTACACGTCTATTCCCCATAAAGGGGGATTAGATGCGATTAATTATTTCTTATCACTACATGGCACTTTACCTCTTCATCAGCGTAGGTTCATTCACGACTCAATTGAATTTATTTTGACACATAATTATTTTCTATTTGAGCACGAGTTTTATTTACAACTGTGTGGCACTGCTATGGGGACACGTTTTGCACCATCTTTTGCAAATTTATACATGGGATGGTGGGAATCGTTACATATATGGGGTGCTGATGTATCTCCGCCGCAGTTGGTCATGTGGCGGAGATACATCGATGATGTGATCGCCATCTGGGATGGCGATAGCACCTCATTTGATAACTTCGTGGATGGGTTGAATAAGAATGAATTCAACCTCACCTTCACAAGTGAGCTGAGTCCAAATACTATCACCTACTTGGATTTGGAGATATATGTTTCTGAAAACAAGCTACTCACTAAAACCCACTTTAAGAGCACTAATGTAAACTCTTTCTTGCACCCCACGAGTGGCCATGAAAAAAGATGTATTGATAATATCCCCTACAGCCAGTTCTTGCGGATGAGGTGAAATTGTACTGACTTAGAGACATTTAAATCTCAGTCACAAATACTTCAAGAACGATTTTTACAAAAGGGATATGATAGAACCACTGTTAAAAAAGCATTTAATAAGGCATTACGCTGTAATAGGGAAAAATTAATTTGCCCCAAAAGTAAGAACTTAGATCACCATATAAACGCCAATGACACTGGGAGTCAGGATACACCCATACATTTAGTGGAAGATACGATTGACAGTGAAGTCATCACATCTAACACTGTACCACAAATTGTGAGGCCAAAAATAAAGAAACACAGGGAAAAATACAGACCAGACAAGGATAATAAGACACCGTATTTCATTACCAAATTTAATAGGTCACATAATAAGATAAGACATATTTTTAATAAATATTGGTACATTTTACATTTGGACCCCATTTTGACAAAGTTTTTACCAGAAAGACCTCCTATTGTTTTTACTAAAAGTGATAATCTTAAAACCATGCTGGCCCCGAGCCTTCTAAAGGGTAGTGTCCCCAATAAGAAGAAGGACCTTAGAGATCTATTGGGGCTTAAAGGTAATCATAGATGCAATAGATGTAAAATTTGTCCAAGGATGCTGACACAAGATCACTTTAAGTCCAAAATGACAGATCACGAATATGAGATTAAAAACTATATTGACTGTCTGTCCACATATGTTATATATATTTTACAATGTGGGTGTGGACTACAATATGTAGGTCGCACAAAACGCCATCTGAAAATACGTGTGATGGAACATTTAAGAAATATTGTCAACATCCCTAAAACATTGACCTCTGGTAAACCATTAACCCATTTGCTGTCCCATTTTAAGGATGTCCATCAATGCAGCACCACAGGGGTCAAATACATGGGTATAGAACATATCACCACTACTACTAGAGGTGGCGATAAGGATTTATTTATCGCAAGGAGGGAGCAATTCTGGATATACACACTCCAAACTAAACATCCTGGGGGGTTAAATGATTATGTGGAGTTGACTCCCTTCTTGCGGTAACTAAATGACAGGTGATCTTTTCTTTGCAGTCTGGTTTTATCAAAATTTCAGAATTGAGATGCATTCTATTTTAGCCAATTTTATTCAACATGTTATTGATATTTTTGTTTGTTTTTATGTCTTTTTTTACCTTGCACATGTTTTTCCTTTTCCTCCTTCCTTTCCCTTTCCCCTTTCCCCCCCCTTCTTCTCCACATCCATTTCTTTATATTATATGTTTTATGTTTAACTGTTGTATTTTTATGTGGTAGCACAATGTTTTATTAATACTACTTTTTTACATATATTTTCAAATGTATTTTATATGTGACACTTGTTAAAAGGGCCACCTGTAGGTATCTCTTTATGTATTTCCACTGGTGAGTGGCACTTTTGTCTTTTATTATCTAATTATTACTCAAAGTGCCACCACTGCAATACAGCATCAATATCCTGTTCATTTTAACATTAAGGGGCAGGCTTGGTGAAGTTGAACCATCCCCCTTTTCTATTTAACCAATAGTGGATTGGATGTTCTTTTATTGGTATTAACCAATCATCTATGTGGTATATAAAGGACCCCAAACAGGTGCCCCTGATATCGCCTGAGGAAGAATACTTTTGTATTCGAAACGCGTCGCGAAGGGTGTCGCTGGTCTGTTTATCACATACAGCCAGTCTTCACACAAGTGTTTTTATTGCTATTTTTATTGCCATTTTCGATCGAAACGGAAAACGGGCGGGCACTTCCGGGACTACTATAGGGGGCCTCATTTGCCGCGCATGCGCACTACGCAGATCAACACGCCGACAAGCGTGTGAAGCAGAGACGCAGCGCAGCCTCTGAATACAGCCCCAGCGCGCGGGGCTTGTTCCTGAGGACTGAGATTACCCCCCCTCTTCATCCCATATGTTGCCCTACCAATAGAAGTGACGATCGTGATCTGGACCATTAAATTTTTATATATGTAAGTGCATATTATTATCTTTATTTGTTGTCAATACATATCAAATCTCAATCTTGGTGCGCTTTTGTGTTTTTTCTTTTTTTCTGGGACTTGGTATCGCGGTTGGAGTTTTCCTGCTGGGATCCATATTGGAGGTGGGGGCAGACACCTTCAACACTAAGAGCTGCAAGAGATTAGAGAGGAACCACCATTCCACTATCCTAAAGAGCAAGAGCGCGGACTGGACTCAATTTTCTACACTGGTAATCTGTGTGACCCACTTGTTGTGTCACACTGTTTTGTCCTTTTTTTCTCCCACAGTCACGCAGCAACTATTAGACTCTTATGATTCATTGCCCTATTAACATATTATTGTGATATTGGGATTTGTATTTAACTTGTGCATTATTGTTGTATTGTTTTAATGTTTCGTCCTCCTTTCCTCCCTTTTCCCCCTCCCATCCTTCCCCCTTCCTTTTCCTTTTTTCCTTCCCCCCTACCCTCTCCATCTCCCCTTCCTCAGTCCTCCCCACCTCTTTCACCTTCCTTATACGGACGGATTATGGCTGATTCTAACACCAGTCATTTTTTAGATTGTCTTCAAAACAGGTTTAACAAACCAGAATTATTCAGTAAGATGTTTTCAGACATACCAATAGAAGAAGTTATCACTCCCAGTTTGCCATCTCTTTTGAATGAGCTGTATAAACTATTGGAGAAGGAAACTAAGTCTTGGTTAGAAATGGCCACCTTAGAGGAATATATTAGGGTGGGTCGTATTCCTAGGGGACTGAGAGTTCTCAAACCCTCAACCTATAATACAGACAGTCCAGAGTTTGTCAAAGAATGGGAAAGAATCCAGGACCATTGTTCCTTAGAATTAATGCGATTATTAATCCTGGAAAGGAAAAAAGAAATAATTGAAGTAGACAGCAGAATAACTAAGGTTAAAAATGAGATTCTTGAAGTTCCCTGCTTGGACAAACTCCCGCAATTGACTAAGGATATGAATATTAAATTGAGAAAATCAGAGAACCAAATTTTAATTAATAAGAACAAAAAGTTTTTAAGGGATAAGAAAGATTATGCTCTCAATATCCAAAGATGTTGGGACACAGGAAAGGAAGCTATGACAAATGGGGACCCCTTAACACAAGGCACCAATGATCCTAATGTTCATATTCCAAAGGGGGCAGCCCAAACTAAGCATACTAATCCCAAAGTTAATATTATTATCCCTAGAACTCCTAGAGACCCCAATTTTCATGCTAGACCTACACATGAAAAACACACTAGACTTCCGTCTAAATACCAACGGAATGATAATATAGAACCCGTAGGATGGGATCAGAATATCCAGAAAAAACAACAATGGATTCCCCATTATCATAAACAAAATAGGAGGCAGAATAAGCCACATACACCACATGTTAGGAAACATACTAATGCCCCCAATAAACATCCAAATACATATAGAGGACACGAAACGGGAACACCAGATATTCCTTTATATAATAAATTTGAAGTACTGAAAGATACAAAGGAAGAGACTGAAAATCAGGATTTTTTAAACAGGTTGGAAAAAATGAGAAAATCAATATCAACCTGGGATTCCAACCACCCACCCCTGTTAGGAACCACCAAACATACTGTGAGAAAAAGACAGGATTCAGGAGAGGAATCAGAGGGAGTGGTAAAAGAGATAAATCAGCAAATCTCCCCACCAAAACCTGTCCAGATGACTTAACATTAAAATCTAAGGGTATTTTTAATCTATCCCATTTTCAAATAGATCACACTTTGATGAATGTTTTGGGGAAAGGATTATCATTTGCCCCCACGCGGAGGGTCAATAACTTCGATCTTTATATAGACCTGCAAAAATTTAATCGCAAATTAACATTAAGCAGACACTTTGTATCTGATAATGGGGGTCATGATTCAATTCCAGTCATCATTAACCCCACTGTCGACACATTATCCACTAACAAACAAAATCAATTGGTGGATTTAATGTGCCTCATGGATGAGGGGATAACCAATGAAGGGGAAAATATACTGACACAGCATTCATTATTTAAGCCCAAGTCTACCTTCTACCCTTACTACTCTAGGGGACTACATATTGATATTTTCAATAAAATGGTAGAGAAAGACTTTAAAGCATTAGAACAATCACAGTCAACTCAGAAGAATTGGAACATGAATTTGACTAGTCAGGAAAGACATTCGTTAAAAGTATTACGTCAAGATCCTAATACAGTTGTAAGGGAAGCAGATAAGGGTGGAGGCATCATACTCCAAGATAGAACAGATTATTGTCTGGAGGCAAACAGATTGCTTTCAGACCCTAGCTCTTACTGTAAACTTCCCAAAGATCCTTCAGTACAGTTCCAGAATGATCTCAAAGAGTTGCTAAACTCTGCTTATGAGTCTAATGTTCTTAAAAAGCATGAGTTTGATTATTTGTATTGTACGGCTCCCACCATCCCTATCATGTACCATTTGCCAAAGATTCACAAATCACTTATTAATCCACCGGGGCGACCTATTATTTCGGGAATTAATTCGCTCACTGCTAATCTCTCTTCTTATGTAGATTTCTTTTTACAACCACTAGTATCCACTTTACCTTCACATTTACTGGATACCACCTCTTTACTCACTATTTTCACTGAATTTAATTGGAAACCAACATATAAACTTGTTACATTAGATGTTCAGACACTGTACACGTCTATTCCCCATAAAGGGGGATTAGATGCGATTAATTATTTCTTATCACTACATGGCACTTTACCTCTTCATCAGCGTAGGTTCATTCACGACTCAATTGAATTTATTTTGACACATAATTATTTTCTATTTGAGCACGAGTTTTATTTACAACTGTGTGGCACTGCTATGGGGACACGTTTTGCACCATCTTTTGCAAATTTATACATGGGATGGTGGGAATCGTTACATATATGGGGTGCTGATGTATCTCCGCCGCAGTTGGTCATGTGGCGGAGATACATCGATGATGTGATCGCCATCTGGGATGGCGATAGCACCTCATTTGATAACTTCGTGGATGGGTTGAATAAGAATGAATTCAACCTCACCTTCACAAGTGAGCTGAGTCCAAATACTATCACCTACTTGGATTTGGAGATATATGTTTCTGAAAACAAGCTACTCACTAAAACCCACTTTAAGAGCACTAATGTAAACTCTTTCTTGCACCCCACGAGTGGCCATGAAAAAAGATGTATTGATAATATCCCCTACAGCCAGTTCTTGCGGATGAGGTGAAATTGTACTGACTTAGAGACATTTAAATCTCAGTCACAAATACTTCAAGAACGATTTTTACAAAAGGGATATGATAGAACCACTGTTAAAAAAGCATTTAATAAGGCATTACGCTGTAATAGGGAAAAATTAATTTGCCCCAAAAGTAAGAACTTAGATCACCATATAAACGCCAATGACACTGGGAGTCAGGATACACCCATACATTTAGTGGAAGATACGATTGACAGTGAAGTCATCACATCTAACACTGTACCACAAATTGTGAGGCCAAAAATAAAGAAACACAGGGAAAAATACAGACCAGACAAGGATAATAAGACACCGTATTTCATTACCAAATTTAATAGGTCACATAATAAGATAAGACATATTCTTAATAAATATTGGTACATTTTACATTTGGACCCCATTTTGACAAAGTTTTTACCAGAAAGACCTCCTATTGTTTTTACTAAAAGTGATAATCTTAAAACCATGCTGGCCCCAAGCCTTCTAAAGGGTAGTGTCCCCAATAAGAAGAAGGACCTTAGAGATCTATTGGGGCTTAAAGGTAATCATAGATGCAATAGATGTAAAATTTGTCCAAGGATGCTGACACAAGATCACTTTAAGTCCAAAATGACAGATCACGAATATGAGATTAAAAACTATATTGACTGTCTGTCCACATATGTTATATATATTTTACAATGTGGGTGTGGACTACAATATGTAGGTCGCACAAAACGCCATCTGAAAATACGTGTGATGGAACATTTAAGAAATATTGTCAACATCCCTAAAACATTGACCTCTGGTAAACCATTAACCCATTTGCTGTCCCATTTTAAGGATGTCCATCAATGCAGCACCACAGGGGTCAAATACATGGGTATAGAACATATCACCACTACTACTAGAGGTGGCGATAAGGATTTATTTATCGCAAGGAGGGAGCAATTCTGGATATACACACTCCAAACTAAACATCCTGGGGGGTTAAATGATTATGTGGAGTTGACTCCCTTCTTGCGGTAACTAAATGACAGGTGATCTTTTCTTTGCAGTCTGGTTTTATCAAAATTTCAGAATTGAGATGCATTCTATTTTAGCCAATTTTATTCAACATGTTATTGATATTTTTGTTTGTTTTTATGTCTTTTTTTACCTTGCACATGTTTTTCCTTTTCCTCCTTCCTTTCCCTTTCCCCTTTCCCCCCCCCTTCTTCTCCACATCCATTTCTTTATATTATATGTTTTATGTTTAACTGTTGTATTTTTATGTGGTAGCACAATGTTTTATTAATACTACTTTTTTACATATATTTTCAAATGTATTTTATATGTGACACTTGTTAAAAGGGCCACCTGTAGGTATCTCTTTATGTATTTCCACTGGTGAGTGGCACTTTTGTCTTTTATTATCTAATTATTACTCAAAGTGCCACCACTGCAATACAGCATCAATATCCTGTTCATTTTAACATTAAGGGGCAGGCTTGGTGAAGTTGAACCATCCCCCTTTTCTATTTAACCAATAGTGGATTGGATGTTCTTTTATTGGTATTAACCAATCATCTATGTGGTATATAAAGGACCCCAAACAGGTGCCCCTGATATCGCCTGAGGAAGAATACTTTTGTATTCGAAACGCGTCGCGAAGGGTGTCGCTGGTCTGTTTATCACATACAGCCAGTCTTCACACAAGTGTTTTTATTGCTATTTTTATTGCCATTTTCGATCGAAACGGAAAACGGGCGGGCACTTCCGGGACTACTATAGGGGGCCTCATTTGCCGCGCATGCGCACTACGCAGATCAACACGCCGACAAGCGTGTGAAGCAGAGACGCAGCGCAGCCTCTGAATACAGCCCCAGCGCGCGGGGCTTGTTCCTGAGGACTGAGATTACCCCCCCTCTTCATCCCATATGTTGCCCTACCAATAGAAGTGACGATCGTGATCTGGACCATTAAATTTTTATATATGTAAGTGCATATTATTATCTTTATTTGTTGTCAATACATATCAAATCTCAATCTTGGTGCGCTTTTGTGTTTTTTCTTTTTTTCTGGGACTTGGTATCGCGGTTGGAGTTTTCCTGCTGGGATCCATATTGGAGGTGGGGGCAGACACCTTCAACACTAAGAGCTGCAAGAGATTAGAGAGGAACCACCATTCCACTATCCTAAAGAGCAAGAGCGCGGACTGGACTCAATTTTCTACACTGGTAATCTGTGTGACCCACTTGTTGTGTCACACTGTTTTGTCCTTTTTTTCTCCCACAGTCACGCAGCAACTATTAGACTCTTATGATTCATTGCCCTATTAACATATTATTGTGATATTGGGATTTGTATTTAACTTGTGCATTATTGTTGTATTGTTTTAATGTTTCGTCCTCCTTTCCTCCCTTTTCCCCCGCCTTTTCCCCCTCCCATCCTTCCCCCTTCCTTTTCCTTTTTTCCTTCCCCCCTACCCTCTCCATCTCCCCTTCCTCAGTCCTCCCCACCTCTTTCACCTTCCTTATACGGACGGATTATGGCTGATTCTAACACCAGTCATTTTTTAGATTGTCTTCAAAACAGGTTTAACAAACCAGAATTATTCAGTAAGATGTTTTCAGACATACCAATAGAAGAAGTTATCACTCCCAGTTTGCCATCTCTTATGAATGAGCTGTATAAACTATTGGAGAAGGAAACTAAGTCTTGGTTAGAAATGGCCACCTTAGAGGAATATATTAGGGTGGGTCGTATTCCTAGGGGACTGAGAGTTCTCAAACCCTCAACCTATAATACAGACAGTCCAGAGTTTGTCAAAGAATGGGAAAGAATCCAGGACCATTGTTCCTTAGAATTAATGCGATTATTAATCCTGGAAAGGAAAAAAGAAATAATTGAAGTAGACAGCAGAATAACTAAGGTTAAAAATGAGATTCTTGAAGTTCCCTGCTTGGACAAACTCCCGCAATTGACTAAGGATATGAATATTAAATTGAGAAAATCAGAGAACCAAATTTTAATTAATAAGAACAAAAAGTTTTTAAGGGATAAGAAAGATTATGCTCTCAATATCCAAAGATGTTGGGACACAGGAAAGGAAGCTATGACAAATGGGGACCCCTTAACACAAGGCACCAATGATCCTAATGTTCATATTCCAAAGGGGGCAGCCCAAACTAAGCATACTAATCCCAAAGTTAATATTATTATCCCTAGAACTCCTAGAGACCCCAATTTTCATGCTAGACCTACACATGAAAAACACACTAGACTTCCGTCTAAATACCAACGGAATGATAATATAGAACCCGTAGGATGGGATCAGAATATCCAGAAAAAACAACAATGGATTCCCCATTATCATAAACAAAATAGGAGGCAGAATAAGCCACATACACCACATGTTAGGAAACATACTAATGCCCCCAATAAACATCCAAATACATATAGAGGACACGAAACGGGAACACCAGATATTCCTTTATATAATAAATTTGAAGTACTGAAAGATACAAAGGAAGAGACTGAAAATCAGGATTTTTTAAACAGGTTGGAAAAAATGAGAAAATCAATATCAACCTGGGATTCCAACCACCCACCCCTGTTAGGAACCACCAAACATACTGTGAGAAAAAGACAGGATTCAGGAGAGGAATCAGAGGGAGTGGTAAAAGAGATAAATCAGCAAATCTCCCCACCAAAACCTGTCCAGATGACTTAACATTAAAATCTAAGGGTATTTTTAATCTATCCCATTTTCAAATAGATCACACTTTGATGAATGTTTTGGGGAAAGGATTATCATTTGCCCCCACGCGGAGGGTCAATAACTTCGATCTTTATATAGACCTGCAAAAATTTAATCGCAAATTAACATTAAGCAGACACTTTGTATCTGATAATGGGGGTCATGATTCAATTCCAGTCATCATTAACCCCACTGTCGACACATTATCCACTAACGAACAAAATCAATTGGTGGATTTAATGTGCCTCATGGATGAGGGGATAACCAATGAAGGGGAAAATATACTGACACAGCATTCATTATTTAAGCCCAAGTCTACCTTCTACCCTTACTACTCTAGGGGACTACATATTGATATTTTCAATAAAATGGTAGAGAAAGACTTTAAAGCATTAGAACAATCACAGTCAACTCAGAAGAATTGGAACATGAATTTGACTAGTCAGGAAAGACATTCGTTAAAAGTATTACGTCAAGATCCTAATACAGTTGTAAGGGAAGCAGATAAGGGTGGAGGCATCATACTCCAAGATAGAACAGATTATTGTCTGGAGGCAAACAGATTGCTTTCAGACCCTAGCTCTTACTGTAAACTTCCCAAAGATCCTTCAGTACAGTTCCAGAATGATCTCAAAGAGTTGCTAAACTCTGCTTATGAGTCTAATGTTCTTAAAAAGCATGAGTTTGATTATTTGTATTGTACGGCTCCCACCATCCCTATCATGTACCATTTGCCAAAGATTCACAAATCACTTATTAATCCACCGGGGCGACCTATTATTTCGGGAATTAATTCGCTCACTGCTAATCTCTCTTCTTATGTAGATTTCTTTTTACAACCACTAGTATCCACTTTACCTTCACATTTACTTGATACCACCTCTTTACTCACTATTTTCACTGAATTTAATTGGAAACCAACATATAAACTTGTTACATTAGATGTTCAGACACTGTACACGTCTATTCCCCATAAAGGGGGATTAGATGCGATTAATTATTTCTTATCACTACATGGCACTTTACCTCTTCATCAGCGTAGGTTCATTCACGACTCAATTGAATTTATTTTGACACATAATTATTTTCTATTTGAGCACGAGTTTTATTTACAACTGTGTGGCACTGCTATGGGGACACGTTTTGCACCATCTTTTGCAAATTTATACATGGGATGGTGGGAATCGTTACATATATGGGGTGCTGATGTATCTCCGCCGCAGTTGGTCATGTGGCGGAGATACATCGATGATGTGATCGCCATCTGGGATGGCGATAGCACCTCATTTGATAACTTCGTGGATGGGTTGAATAAGAATGAATTCAACCTCACCTTCACAAGTGAGCTGAGTCCAAATACTATCACCTACTTGGATTTGGAGATATATGTTTCTGAAAACAAGCTACTCACTAAAACCCACTTTAAGAGCACTAATGTAAACTCTTTCTTGCACCCCACGAGTGGCCATGAAAAAAGATGTATTGATAATATCCCCTACAGCCAGTTCTTGCGGATGAGGTGAAATTGTACTGACTTAGAGACATTTAAATCTCAGTCACAAATACTTCAAGAACGATTTTTACAAAAGGGATATGATAGAACCACTGTTAAAAAAGCATTTAATAAGGCATTACGCTGTAATAGGGAAAAATTAATTTGCCCCAAAAGTAAGAACTTAGATCACCATATAAACGCCAATGACACTGGGAGTCAGGATACACCCATACATTTAGTGGAAGATACGATTGACAGTGAAGTCATCACATCTAACACTGTACCACAAATTGTGAGGCCAAAAATAAAGAAACACAGGGAAAAATACAGACCAGACAAGGATAATAAGACACCGTATTTCATTACCAAATTTAATAGGTCACATAATAAGATAAGACATATTTTTAATAAATATTGGTACATTTTACATTTGGACCCCATTTTGACAAAGTTTTTACCAGAAAGACCTCCTATTGTTTTTACTAAAAGTGATAATCTTAAAACCATGCTGGCCCCGAGCCTTCTAAAGGGTAGTGTCCCCAATAAGAAGAAGGACCTTAGAGATCTATTGGGGCTTAAAGGTAATCATAGATGCAATAGATGTAAAATTTGTCCAAGGATGCTGACACAAGATCACTTTAAGTCCAAAATGACAGATCACGAATATGAGATTAAAAACTATATTGACTGTCTGTCCACATATGTTATATATATTTTACAATGTGGGTGTGGACTACAATATGTAGGTCGCACAAAACGCCATCTGAAAATACGTGTGATGGAACATTTAAGAAATATTGTCAACATCCCTAAAACATTGACCTCTGGTAAACCATTAACCCATTTGCTGTCCCATTTTAAGGATGTCCATCAATGCAGCACCACAGGGGTCAAATACATGGGTATAGAACATATCACCACTACTACTAGAGGTGGCGATAAGGATTTATTTATCGCAAGGAGGGAGCAATTCTGGATATACACACTCCAAACTAAACATCCTGGGGGGTTAAATGATTATGTGGAGTTGACTCCCTTCTTGCGGTAACTAAATGACAGGTGATCTTTTCTTTGCAGTCTGGTTTTATCAAAATTTCAGAATTGAGATGCATTCTATTTTAGCCAATTTTATTCAACATGTTATTGATATTTTTGTTTGTTTTTATGTCTTTTTTTACCTTGCACATGTTTTTCCTTTTCCTCCTTCCTTTCCCTTTCCCCTTTCCCCCCCCCTTCTTCTCCACATCCATTTCTTTATATTATATGTTTTATGTTTAACTGTTGTATTTTTATGTGGTAGCACAATGTTTTATTAATACTACTTTTTTACATATATTTTCAAATGTATTTTATATGTGACACTTGTTAAAAGGGCCACCTGTAGGTATCTCTTTATGTATTTCCACTGGTGAGTGGCACTTTTGTCTTTTATTATCTAATTATTACTCAAAGTGCCACCACTGCAATACAGCATCAATATCCTGTTCATTTTAACATTAAGGGGCAGGCTTGGTGAAGTTGAACCATCCCCCTTTTCTATTTAACCAATAGTGGATTGGATGTTCTTTTATTGGTATTAACCAATCATCTATGTGGTATATAAAGGACCCCAAACAGGTGCCCCTGATATCGCCTGAGGAAGAATACTTTTGTATTCGAAACGCGTCGCGAAGGGTGTCGCTGGTCTGTTTATCACATACAGCCAGTCTTCACACAAGTGTTTTTATTGCTATTTTTATTGCCATTTTCGATCGAAACGGAAAACGGGCGGGCACTTCCGGGACTACTATAGGGGCCTCATTTGCCGCGCATGCGCACTACGCAGATCAACACGCCGACAAGCGTGTGAAGCAGAGACGCAGCGCAGCCTCTGAATACAGCCCCAGCGCGCGGGGCTTGTTCCTGAGGACTGAGATTACCCCCCCTCTTCATCCCATATGTTGCCCTACCAATAGAAGTGACGATCGTGATCTGGACCATTAAAGTTTTTATATATGTAAGTGCATATTATTATCTTTATTTGTTGTCAATACATATCAAATCTCAATCTTGGTGCGCTTTTGTGTTTTTTCTTTTTTTCTGGGACTCAATATAATTGAGAACTAAAATATATTTAAACTTGACAGAATTTGGAACGTTAGTGCATTTAATAACAGCAAACGAGGATACTGCTGCTGATGAAGTAGTTAGACAATTTATATGCAAATTACATACTAACATGAACAGGATATGAACATCAAAATAAAACTTATTCCAACGTTTGTGTAATACTAAAAATAAAAAAATTATAAAGAATATATACAAAATATAGTTAGATTGAATAATAAATAAATAATGATAATAATAATATTCAAATTGAATGACATCTAACATATGCCAGTCTTCTTTGAAACGTGAACCAATTCATTATCACATAATATACACATACCCTACCTATAACTAATAATATGAATATAATGTCCTTAATTGTATAAATCACATATATGTATAATAAATCTAAATACCGTACTAATATCTAAAAAGCAATAAATTGTGCATTATATAATAATTAATAAGAAAATATATACATATTTAAGCTTGAAAAAGAGAGAAACATTAAATGTATCTCTCCATATGTAAACTGGAAAGAAGAGATGAAACAGTGGTTAATGATTGCAAGAGACAAGCCAAAAACTTTTATATGGCTATAGATTTGTATATCAAATATAACCCTATTTTGGGTATATAGAGTCCTGATTGATCAAATTACAATTGTTCCTAAATGATTTTTTTCTATATCATTATAGAGAGAAGATCCCTATAGATATAATTGGGGGCAAAAATTAATCTAGCATAAGGGTGAAAGGGACCTGGATTATAACCATCCCAATATTATTTTTTAAAAATATATCAATGTGACGACTAGTATTGGTGCTGATTCTAGGTATAATAACTGCACTATATAAAGGATGAATATGTATTTGTAAATGTCTATATTAAACTATTGTACGTTGAGTAATAGGGGAGAGAAGCGAAGCTCTATTTTACTTAAGAAAAAGAAATACTAACAAGCCAAGAGGCAGCAATCCAAGTGAATAGAACTAACTAATAATTGAATTAAAAATGAATTTTATGTTTTATATTGTGTCTTGTGTAAACATGGTTTATATATTAATAAGTGAACTTAAATTCTAAATATGATTATTACATAGTAACTTATTAAGAATGATAAAGGAATGTGATTGTGTCAAAGATAAATATTGTGTCAAAGATAAATATTGTGTGTTTGTGATACAGTGCTGACCAAGGGTCCCACAATCACACCGACTAGGACCCCGGAGGGAGCATGCTAAACATGCTCAACCCAGACCTCTGAGATCCCGTCAATGGACGTGGATGTTGAATCTATATTACACTATAGTACTTGTGTCAATGCAGTCGTTTAGACCCCCTGGACTTAATGTCTCCAACATATAAATCCAGAAGGTCTCCCTTAAGTTCAGCTTTTTGACCCTGTCGCCACTTAATAATGCTAGAGGGATATGTTCTAAGCACATAACAGTCAATGATGATGGATCCTTGTTGTGTATTTCCAAGAAATGTCTAGATAGGTTGTGAGTGGTAATACCATGTAGAATGTTTCTTCTATGTTCTAGAAATCTTGTGCTTAGAGTCCTTGTGGTTCTCCCCACATATTGGAGTCCGCATTTGCATGTAATGACATAGATCACGAATGAGGATAGACAATCCATATGACTCTTAATTGTATGTGTAGATTTATTAAAAAAGGATGTAACTTGGTTGGTTTTGCACATATGTTTGCATGTTATACATCTATTTCTACCACAAACAAAGTTGCCATTTATTGTCGGTTTTAACAAAGAAAGATCCTTAATCTGTTTAAGGCGACTAGGTGCCAGAATGGTTTTCAAGTTTCTGGCTTTTTTGTATATAATGGGAACTTTAGTTGGTAATTTATTTCCAATTATTGGGTACCTTAACAATATACTCCAGTGTTTGTTGAGAATTGTTGAAATGCCTTTCACTGAATTATTAAATGTCGTAATGAAAAATGGTGACTTGACAGAATTGACCCCAAAATCACCATTGGTCCCTCCAACCTTGTTTGATTTGGATAATAAAGATTTACGCTCTAGGAGACCTACCTGTCGAAATGTCTCATATACAGTATGATGTGTTTGTCATAACCTTTGGCCAGAAATCTTTCAACCAATATTTCCCCCTGGGCCAAAAAATCAGAATGTGAAGAACAATTCCTCCTAATTCTGAGAAATTGGCCCCTGGGGATATTGGCCAACCATCTTTTGTAATGGTTGCTATTATTGTGTAGATAACTATTGGTGGCCACTGTTTTAAAGTGTGTTTTGGTGATGATTTCTCCATTTAAATGAGCCTCCAGTTCTAAGTCCAGAAACACAATCGTGTTCTTATTAACATTGTAAGTAAACTTCAGATCCATGTCATTGTTGTTAAATGCCTGCAGTTTATGTTCCAGGAGTTCCTGATCACCATCCCATATTAGGATGATGTCATCTATGTAATGGCCATAGTACACAAGACTCGCCCCCAGATCTGCATCACCCCACACATGTAGTTCCTCCCACAAACCCATGTAGAGGTTCGCATAACTAGGGGCAAATCTCGTGCCCATGGCCGTCCCACAGATCTGCAAATAATAAATGTCTTCAAATAAAAAATAATTGTGTTCTAGTATGAATGTAATGGCCTGCAAAATAAACAAGGATTGTGTGTTGCCTAAACTTGTGTCCAAATTAAGAAAATGTTTTACTGCTTCTAAACCTTTATTATGTTTAATGCAAGTATACAAAGATGTAATATCACATGTTGCCCAGATGTATGTGGGTTTCCAAATGATTCCAGAGATGGAGTCGAGGACATGCAACGTGTCTCTTAAATACGATTTCAATCGTGTGACTAAAGGTTGTAGAAAATAATCCACGTATTGGGACACGCTGGATGTCATCGACTCCACCCCTGAAACAATGGGTCTTCCAGGAGGGTTGGAAATGTGTTTATGTATCTTGGGAATGTGGTAAAAAATAGGTGTTCTTGGAAACCGTATGTAAAGAAAACCAAATTCTGACTTGTTAATGACATTCATATTTAGAGCCTGAGTAAGAAGATCTTTATACTTCTTTTGAAAACTTTCCATAGGATCTTGCCCCAAAATGATATATGAGGTATTGTCGCCTAAGAGTCTAAAAGCCTCTGACAGGTAATCTGTTCTGTCCTGCAGAACTATGCCCCCTCCTTTATCCGCCTGTCTAATGACAAGGTTGTTTAGACTACAAAGTTCCTTAAGTGCGATGTTCTCCTCTTTTGATAGATTTCTATTCCGTATTGATGTTGTATTTAAACACATTTGTTCAAAATCCTTAAGAACCATGGTGTAAAAAGTTTCAACAAATGCTCCCTTTGAATGGTAAGGAAAATACGTGGACTTTGCAGAAAAAGGAGAGTGGACTATTTTGGTATCTCTTACTGAAGGGAGATCAGCGGATCCATCAACACTTTGTTCTCTATATAAAACTAGGGGTCTTCCTGGTTGTGATGTAATATTTGTATGATTATTCGTAGATGATATAGAACTATCTAGCTCATAAACGGATAGCTGACTTATATCCAACAAATGTGATGACTCCTCTATTTGTATCCCTTCTTGTAACAGGGTGGACATTGCATCAATGCAAGCTATCTCCTGTGTGTTAAGTATACATTGTTGTTGTTCCTTGTTTTGCATCGTGAAATGTCGCATCAGTGTGATTTTCCTAATATATTTGTTCAAGTCTACAAACAGGTCAAATCTGTTTGGAAGACTACTGGGGGCAAATGAGAGACCCTTGGTCAGCAGTGATATGTGGTTACTAGACAAAATATGTGTTGATAAATTGAAAATGCCGTGTACCTCTGGATTGCTGGCTCTTAGCTTACCTACCTTCTTTCTTTGTTCGCGCTTCCCTCCCCTGGTTCCTCGCAGCTTCTTTTTCTCCGTTGTGGAGTGTTTGTATGATACGTCGGTTTCCGATCCCACAGGGGATAAGATTTTCCTCTCTCCCGATTCTCTTCTTGTGTTACTAATTCTAAAAAAGAGGCAGTGTGAGATTTAATGGTTGGGACAGTATTTTCTGGGTGGTTCTTGTTGCTATCCCTAATCTGTGTTTTAGGTATCGCCCCACTACTTTTGTCAATCACCACAGTCTCCTCACAACTTGCCCCCTTTTCTTGTAAGACTTCAAATCTATTTTCTGTAGGACAGGAAAATTGTGTATTTGCTATTGTCTTTTCACTTCTATGAGTGTTCTGTCCTTTGTCACTAGATGTTGAGTGAGTGTTTGAATTGTCTCTACTCTTGTCCCTTTGTTTGTCATCTTTATGGTTGTTTTTTTTTATAATACTTATTTGGAGTATAATGTTTGGATCTATCTCTCCTATCATGTCGTCTCCAATCTCTGATTTTATCAGTAGCATAGTCAGTTTGATCTCTAACATATTTGCTACTCTTGCGATCACTGATCTCCTTTTCATATTTCAGTACCCTAGAGTCAACTAGTTTGTCCAACTCCTGGAATTCTTCACTTTCCACATATGGAATCATGATCTGTTGGGTTTCCTCTATTTCTTTTGCGATTTCATTAAGCTTATCTTCCCTATAATTTATTAATAATTTTATTAGGGTAAAGGAACATGACTCCATTGCGTCATTCCACTTATTTTTAAAATCAATATTTGTATCAAATGTTGTTTTTTTTGTAAACCTTAGGCCCCTAGGGACTATTTTGGCATCCAGATAATTCTGCAATGAAAGGAGATCAAGCCAATGTTTCATCTCTTCCTTCGCCAACCTTTCAAGCTTAAAAAAGTTGGTTTTTAGATCAATTGTATCCTCTTTGAATTCTGTCATATCTATTTCAGCTGAATCTGCATATTGTTGTCTCCTAATGAGACGCTCCTTACTAGTTTTCATCATTTTGCCAGATGTCCCAGAGATGCAAATGCAAGATGGGTGTAAATGGAAAGCTGCTGCTGTCTATTGAGGATGACAATTTAAAGGAACAGTTTTAAAGACAGCGCACCTTTTTCAGCACACCCAAATTGCTGCCTCTCTGGTGACGTGTGCCAAAATGTTGCACCAAATACCAATATTGATTAAGATATTTACATGAACCAACTGGTGCTCGCCTATACAAAATAAAATGTAATATAATGAAAAAATGTACATAAACCAAACAAAAAAAAAAAATATAAAAAATGTGCAAAAATGTGAAAAAAATTATTACAATAATCTGTTGAAAATATATAAAAAATATAGCATAAAAATACAAAAAAATGAACTATAAAAAATACTTAAGTCCAAATGAAGTCCATGAATGAATAAAACAAAGGTCCAGGCTGCTTCTTCTTGGGCTCACCAAGTTCCCATAGTACCTATTAGAAAAAGAAAAGAGAAAAAGCGCCCGATCCTTGTGTAAAATCAGATGAACAATTTAATAAATCATGGACATGACAAATGCACACTTACAATTTGTCTGATTAAAACAAGCATTTTATGGGACCTGCCCATGCACCAAACGAAGACTCCACAGTCACCTCCGCTCTGCAATCTCACGATTAGTTCGTATTCCAGTACTTGAGAACGCCGTTTTCTCCAGGGTGTATATCAACCATCCGTCAGGAGCTTCTCAGCAGCGTGCGTCCGCCATTACTCCCACGCATGTGGTACTGGATACCGGAAGGACTTTGCTTGTGTTTCCTTGGTCTCTCTCTGGTGCCGAAGGCAGGTCAGCCACCGTAGTTACAATGTAAACCGTCCCTACGCGTTTCTTCCGCCTTTGCGGATTTCATCAGGGGATGGACACCAAAGGGGCTATCTGGTGTTAAATAGTCCCTCATGTTAATAAACATTATATGACTCACAGGTGTGTTCAATTCAATCGGTGTCATTAAATCAAGTTGATATCTGGTGCAATGTAATTGAGAACTAAAATATATTTAAACTTGACAGAATTTGGAACGTTAGTGCATTTAATAACAGCAAACAGCAAATCTCCCCCCCCCCACTTGGCGCACCTCTGGGTTATACCATATATATATATATATATATATATATACACACACACACACATATATACACACACACACACACACACACGTGTATGTGTGTATAAAACAGACTATATATATACATATAGTATGATATATATATATATACATACTATATGTGTATGTATATATATATATATATGTATATATATATATATATGTATATATATATATATATATATATATGTATATATATGTATATATATATATATATATATATACACGACTATTAAGGTTAAAGATAATGGTGAAAGACAGGGTTGCAGACCTGTCTAAGACATGCAAATGAATATACAGGAATATTTACAGTATATATATATATATATATATATATATATATATATTGCGCGCGCACACACACATATAACGTTTTATCCAACTTTTTCATTTATCATTTGTAGAGAAAATGAACATTGTCGCCAGAAGCGCTATTTTTTCAAAATGTAACATCTCTACTAGTGTAAAATGATACTTCATATAAAGCAGGTTATGGGACCCAGTATAAAATGACCTTCATGTTTCTTATTACATCCCAGTATATGGATACTTTCTATTATCACAAGCTGCTAACATGTGACAGGGCTCAGAGTCTGAGGCCAGAATGTGACATACTGAACATTCTCATTCTAAATTTCAAAAAATATTGTGTTGATTTCTGACCTGACTGCCGTGGTTACAGCTCAACCACTCTGTTCTACTGCATGTCACCACTTTCTGCCACAACCAGCTGACGGTGGATCTGCAAGGAGTTCAACGCTCATTGGCATCACATCTGTGGCTTGGTTAACGTATCATTTCTCCAGCTTTTTATTGTATTGTTTTGAAGTAGATTATATTTATTTAGTTGAATAGATATTTATTTAGTTTAATAGATATTTATTTAGTTAAATAGATTATATTTGTAAGTTTAATAAATTATATTTCTTAGTTTAATAAGTTATATTTCTTAGTTTAATAAGTTATATTTCTTAGTTTAATAAATTATATTTCTTAGTTTAATAAGTTATATTTGTTAGTTTAATAAGTTATATTTGTTAGTTAATAGATTATATTTGTTAGCACAGTAGATTATATTTACTAGTATTTAAGTCTCCCCCTCAGTGCCCCATTAGGACCCGTGCGCATATTTCACATCTTTTCGGAGTCGCTTATTTTTTAGACCCTCGGAGCCGAAACCTAAAGGGGTCAGCTAAGAAAATTCGGATCAAGAGGAGCCGCACAGTTTAAAGACAGAACATTTCCAAGGGAGATGGAGACAATTTGGGTAAGATCTGATTAAAGGATAACCTTTGGGGAAGGAAAGGGTGACGCGGGAGTGTAAGAGGGGGGTGAGAGAGCAAGGTGGTGTGTCAGATTGGGGCAGAGCAAGAGAACGCAAAAATGATGGGGATTTGCTGCACACCAAAAAAAACAATTAGTGATACTTTTACCGGTGCCCCTTAGTCTCAGGGAAGACCGGCATTTCGTCCAATGTATACAATATGATTGATGGAAAAGGGCACACGGATTTGAATAAAAAAAGATAATTTATTGTGCCACAGACTACAATGTTTCGGCTGCTGGCCTTTCTTTGCTGGATTTAGTGGGTTTAGCCACTTTACCGAGAAAGGCCAGCAGGCTGAAATGTTGTTGTCTATGGCAATGCAAGAGAAAACAGGTTGGGGGGGTGGGTTCTCGCAAGGTCGCCGACCCATGGGTGAGTGTCCCCGGTGGCAAATAGTCCTGGACCCCGGGAAAGCTGTCTGTGGCCCATACAAGCTGAGTAACATGTAGAAAGGACACATGTATGTTCAGAATGAGTTAGCATGGTATTTTGAGAGGCATCATAGCAGGTCAGTGCAAGTCAGTGCAGAGCACTGCAAGGTCAGTCAATATGAGGAAGGGTCCGATGGAGGAGTTGGAGGGTCCTAGAATATCTCTTAAAGCAGGGGTGCGCAAATTGAGGGGTGCGACATTTTCTTGGGGAGGGGGTCGGCGCTTATAGTGGCCCCTCGCTCTTCCCCACAGCATTTAAATTAAATGCCGGAAATCGCGCGCAAGGCCTGTAAGTTCCCTTTCCTTGGCTCCGGCGGCTTCTGGAGACAGCAACGTGGCGTCACATGATGTGGCATTGCCATAGCAACGTGATATCACATGACGTCGTTACATCAGAACGTCGGAGACAAGGTGGGGAGGGTGGAGGGGGGAGCAGGGGAAAAAGGTTGCGCAACCCTGTCTTAAAGCATTGTCTTGCATACAGATCAGAGGCGAAGAATGGATATGGATATCCGATGTGAAGGAGGAAATAATACTGAGATCACTACCGCTAAGACCGATTCGATGGAAGAAGGTGAGTGATGAAATAGCCGTCACTGTGTAACTCTTCCAATTACCTGCAACTTCATGCAGAGAAATAGCAACGCTTGTTTTTAACGCATTAAGCGCCTAATGGGGAATTCAACTGCTGAGAGTTTAAGGGAGTTACTCACCAAACTCAGCGACGTTTCTGTGTCTCTGTGATAACTCCCCCAGGACATGCTTGAAAACCAGAGGTAACTCAATGTATTTTTGATAAATAGAAACATGACCTTCTGGGGAGGGGTATATAATGGGTACTGGGCCTGGTGAGGTGGGTATAACGGGTTCTGGGCCTGGTGAGGTGGGTATAACGGGTACTGGGCCTGGGGAGGAGCGTATAGCAGGGTACTGGGCCTTGGGAGGGTTGTATAACTGGGTACTGAGCCTGGGGAGGTGGGTATAACGGGTATTTGCCCTGTGGAGGGCGGTATAACGTGGTATTGGGGAGGGGGTATAAGTGGCACAGGAGCTCTTGCGATACAGAGTATCACTGTCCCTGGTTACAAACACTTCATGTCTCCTGCAGATCAGGACACGCACGAAGGTGGTGCCCTTTGTGCCACCAAACGACGAGGCGGGCTACGAGGCGGACGACGAGGCATACGATAAAGCGGGCGTCAAGTGGTGCGAAGAGGTGGGCTACAAGGCGGCCGATGAGGCAGACGACGAAGCGGATGTCAAGTCTGGCGACGTGGTGGACGATGGCCTAGGAGAATACGAGAGGTGTGGACGGATCTGCTGCTTCACCTTTTTTAGGCGGAGGAGAAGACCCCGGGAGCAGGTAGCAGAATACGAGAGGTGCGGACAGATCTGCTGCTTCACCTTTTTTAGGCGGAGCAGCAGACCCCGGGAGCAGGTAGCAGAGGAGCCAGGGCGTAGATCCAGGGGTATTCTAGGGGCCCTGAGAAGTTGGTTTGACCGCAGGAGAGGCAGATAAGATCAGGAAGGCTGCGGGAGGGGCAGGTACTATAGGGAGATTGGGATATTGGGCGTGAGAGGGTGAGAGAGAACAAGGAGCAGGGCCGGAGCACGGGTTTCATGCGCCCGAGGCGAAACTTAAAATTTGTGCCCCAGTTGTATAAAAAATAATAAGATAAATAAAATAATAAAATAAACAGTGGCGTAGCTATCGGGGCTGCAGGGGGTGCGACCGCACCCCAGCGCGACGCAAAATAAAAATAAAAGGGCGCCAAAATACTGGATAAAAAAAAGAATAATAATTTTAAAAAAAAGATAAATAAATTAGAAATAATAAGAGGAAAAAATAATAATGATTATTAATGCGCCCCTAGGACCTTTGCGCGCTTGGCGACCGCCTAATGGCCGGCCGGCCCTGCGAGGTATGCGGGAGGAAAAGGGGTGAATGGGATAGATATGCAGGGGAATGGGGGAGCAGGTGAGTTATACACAGGGGCACAAGGGCCCCATCACCCGCATCTCTATATACTGAGTGTGCCCCTGTGTATAACAACGCTGATCTGTGCTGTTCCATCTGATCTCACTGCGCAGTGATCCAGGGACCATCCGATCGCCATTTAATGGGGTCAGGAAGGAATTTTTTTCCCCCATTGCACAGCAGGGGTTATGTTTCGCCTTCCTCTGGATCACAGCAACAAACTGCCCTTTGTGCATGAATTATCAGTGAGATCTTTATACACCCTGCATTGGTCTTCACTCCTTTGCTGCCGGAGGGGCCTGCAGTGCATTGCTCTGCGTGTTACTATATCGCTCTGCAATGTGCTGCAGGCCCCTACCAGCAAAGAGATTAATTATTTCAATAAAATACTCTCTTTAATCCAACCTATGTGTAGTGTCTTTTCTATCCGTTGTATCTATTGCTAACAGCTCAGTGATTCTTCCCCAGGTCGCTGCACTAGTGTCACACTGCCAAGCCGGGTGTGAGGGAGATTTATAGGGTCACATATACACTTCTGCCAAAACACGAGTGCAAACAGGAAGCCCCTCTGATCTGTTATATCTTTTATAACACAAAACGGTATCTAAAAAGGTAAAAAGAACATACATGGGATTCTGCTACAAATATCTCTCTAATTACAAACCAATTAGCAAATCATTCAGATTAGAGTCGAGCGAAAAGAAAGGGTTAAGTATCTCATGTACAGTATATGCAGTGTAGGCTGTTCTGCGCATTACATGCAGGGGACAACGTTTAGGGGATATAAGTAATGCTGATCTCAGAGCTGACCGGCTGACCTGCTCTACCGGCTGATCTGCTCTACTGGCTGACCTGCTCTTCTGGCTGACCGGCTGACCGGCTCTACCGGCTGACCGGCTTCCCTTCTTCCAGCTAACTGACCTGAATTGTGGCCCCTGTATCTCCCAATTAAACGTTTTATTGGCATATTCTTGTTTGACTCGTTCTATACAGACATTTTCTATACATTCATTGTGGGATTTGATAACATCTGTAAGATCTCTCAGAACATCACATTCTGTACGTTTGTGCTGAATATTTTTCCATTCTCAATTTACTTAGGGGCCTATGCAGAGAGCAGCGCTGGAAATAATTGGAATTGGTAATAAATTGTACCTGTAATGGCGTGATTTTATCTCCATATGCAGAAAGGTCAGAAAACTGCATTTAAAATCATGCTTGATTATGGAGAGTTTCAACCGGCGAGATGCGCGCTGGTGAAACATGTTTGAAAAAAAGCGCGTTTTTTTTTTTCTTTTCACTCTCGCCGGTGAGCTCCAGTTTCCTGCCAACTTTTGTTGGCGGAGCTAATTGTAGAATTTCTCTCCATTTTAATGGCGCGAACAGCCCCTAGATGGCGATCGTACCTTTCTGCATACGGCCCTTTTCAAAACTGGCGAGATTTTGGTTCTCGCCAGCCGTGCGGCGAGTTCTACTAAAAAAAAATAAAAAAATGCCGCTTTTTACTCAACTCGCCATTTTCAACCTTATTATAGCCATATAGCGCTAAAAAACGCCGAAATTTCCGTTCGCGCTGCTCTCTGCATAGGCCCCTTAATATTAGTTTTTGGCTTCAATTATTTATATCGAGCCCAAAATACCTTTATACAGAAAATGCTGTTCCCTTTATCCCACAAATGCTGCTTCATTAAAGCCCAGGGGTGGCACTTTGTGCATTCTCAAACTTTTAGGCAACATCCCTAATTTCCAAAAGTGGGATAAAATCTGTGCATATGGTTAATTTTTCCATTTTTCCATTGTGACAAAATATCAATTTTCTCACTCAGACTCCTAAATCCCTCCCCAAATATATCAGTTTCACATAAAAGTGTGTGCGCGTCTCCTTCCGCCTAACTGGCACGTCGTCCTTACGGGCGCCACTCCGTGTAACTCCACGCTGCCCTCCAGTGGTAAAAGAAATAAGATACATTTACTATACTCGTCTGGCAGCTGCTCCCGTATAAGGTGGGTAACTCTGTATTAGGGGTCTAGGTAGAGTATATTTTATACTTATGTCGGATAGATGAGGAATTTATATTCCTAACGGGTTATTGTGAGAGGCCTTAGATCTTATCCTATATGCACGCAGCCCTCGCCTCTCTGACCTTGAACACGTACTTCAATCTGATTTTTTGAGACTTGAAACTGGATTTCCCAAAACAAACTGATTTTAAACACTGACAAGACTGTAACAATGGTATTTGGGACCAGAGCTAAATTGCTAAAGCTACCAATGACAGAGCTTCAGATAAAAACCAGCTCTAAAACCATCCTAGCCCCTGTTACTTGTTTGAAATAACTGGGCATATAGTTCAACTCCCATTTAACATTTGGGTTGCACATTGATACCGACATCCAAATCCTATGCCAAACTAGGTGTACTTTACAGGAACAAATCCTCCCTAAGGCCCTCATGCAGTAATCGCCTACAGCGATTCAGTAAGCCCAGAGAAGCTGGCGATTAGAGCAAAAATAACCGGTTTTTTTTTTTGCCGGAAAATAAATAAATAAATAAAATCTGCAGATGCGCGGTGATAAGCCACTTTTCGGCACTGATCGCCAGTTTTTCAAACACGCTCAATTCTATAAGCCCTGATCAGCTTATTGCGGCTGATCGCCACTTTAAAATTGCTGTTTCTTCTCAAAATTGTCCCGCCACAAAAGTAGGCAAGAAGGTGGGGTGAAGCTGCGATGAAAATAAAATGCATGTATCCCGGAGCTGATATCCATTAATATCAGCATCAGAGACCCCCGGCATGAATCCCATGCATAAAAAATGCATTTACAGGCAACTTCATTACCGCCAAGGCAATGAAGGGATTATACACCCGTGCCAGGCTTATTGTGGGTAGCGGGGGTGGGAGAAGGTGGTATTTGGCCCTGGCTGGGTGTTTAGGCCTTGCCAGGGGGTTGGGGGATGACTTAACCTTTTCTTTAACTTAGCGGTTAATACCGATAAGGTAATGAAGGGGTTAACCCCTCCCACTACCCCCCCCCACCCGGTAGGCCTAAACACCCATCCTTGGGGCCAATACCCCGTTCACCCACCCCCGCTACCCACAATAAACACAAATACACATAACAGCCCCACTGGCCACCTCCTAGGTCCCTATTAAACCATTACAATATTCATAAAACCATTATTTTGTTTACACCCAGGATTATTACATGGGGTTAGGGCTATGTTATTCAGTGAGGGGTTGTATGTTTGTATTCGTAGGGACAGGCAAGGCCGGAGCCAGATGGGGTTCTCCTGCCTCTGTCCTCCCTGTCTCCTGACCCTTCCTGTAGCCGGACAAAGAAGAAGAAGCAGGCACACGGTCTTACTCAAAGGAGGTTTAATATGCCATAAAGTCCAACGTTTCGGCAGTCAAATACTGCCTTTCTCAAGGTGAAGGCTACCAAACACAAGAAACAGTCACAATATATACCACCCCCCTGATACTCACCCCTCCCGGCTCTGCCACATAACCAGGATGCTGACGCCCACCTGATGACGTCAGAGCTACCATATGGCGCCCCCTAGTGACGTCAGACGTCTAGGTCTAAATCCCTGGCAATACAGCATAGAGCTGCCTTGGAGGACTGCAGCCACAGCCACACATGGGGGAGTGTTCAGTCTGGGGAGAGGTGTGGCTGTGGCTGCAGTCCTCCAAGACAGCTCTATGCTGTATTGCCAGGGATTTAGACCTAGACGTCTGACGTCACTAGGGGGCGCCATATGGTAGCTCTGACGTCATCAGGTGGGCGTCAGCATCCTGGTTATGTGGCAGAGTGGGGTGGGGTTGCATCCCTTGTTTTTATGACTTTCTAATAAAGATAGATTTTTGCCAGACCTGCCTCTTCTCTGGATCATGGTGCGCTGCACTTTCTCTAGGGCAGGCCTGCACAACTCCAGTCCTCGAGGGCCGCACACAGGCCAGGTTTTTAGGATATCCCTACTTCAGCACAGCTGGCTCAATTAGTGGCTCAGTACGACTGAGCCACTAATTGAGCCAGCTGTGCTGATTTAGGGATATCCTGAAAACCTGGCCTGTTTGCGACCCTCGAGGACTGGAGTTGTGCAGGCCTGCTCTAGGGTATGGGAGACTGCCTGACGGGTGGCTGGGTTATGGGAGACTGCCTGACACTTTTATGGGAGTCTGCCTGACACTTGGGTGGGTGGGAGACTGTCTGACACTTGGGTTGACTGCCTGACACTTTGACTGCCTGACACTTGGGTGGGTGGGTGGGAGACTGCCTGACACTTGGGTTTGACTGCCTGACACATGGGTGGGTGGGTGGGTGGGTGGGAGACTGCCTGACACTTGGGTGGGTGGGTGGGATAGACTGCCTGACACTTGGGTGGGTGGGTGGGTGGGTGGGTGGGATAGACTGCCTGACACTTGGGTGGGTGGGTGGGTGGTAGACTGCATACGGCCCTTTTCAAAACTGGCGAGATTTTGGTTCTCGCCAGCCGTGCGGCGAGTTCTACTAAAAAAAAATAAAAAAATGCCGCTTTTTACTCAACTCGCCATTTTCAACCTTATTATAGCCATATAGCGCTAAAAAACGCCGAAATTTCCGTTCGCGCTGCTCTCTGCATAGGCCCCTTAATATTAGTTTTTGGCTTCAATTATTTATATCGAGCCCAAAATACCTTTATACAGAAAATGCTGTTCCCTTTATCCCACAAATGCTGCTTCATTAAAGCCCAGGGGTGGCACTTTGTGCATTCTCAAACTTTTAGGCAACATCCCTAATTTCCAAAAGTGGGATAAAATCTGTGCATATGGTTAATTTTTCCATTTTTCCATTGTGACAAAATATCAATTTTCTCACTCAGACTCCTAAATCCCTCCCCAAATATATCAGTTTCACATAAAAGTGTGTGCGCGTCTCCTTCCGCCTAACTGGCACGTCGTCCTTACGGGCGCCACTCCGTGTAACTCCACGCTGCCCTCCAGTGGTAAAAGAAATAAGATACATTTACTATACTCGTCTGGCAGCTGCTCCCGTATAAGGTGGGTAACTCTGTATTAGGGGTCTAGGTAGAGTATATTTTATACTTATGTCGGATAGATGAGGAATTTATATTCCTAACGGGTTATTGTGAGAGGCCTTAGATCTTATCCTATATGCACGCAGCCCTCGCCTCTCTGACCTTGAACACGTACTTCAATCTGATTTTTTGAGACTTGAAACTGGATTTCCCAAAACAAACTGATTTTAAACACTGACAAGACTGTAACAATGGTATTTGGGACCAGAGCTAAATTGCTAAAGCTACCAATGACAGAGCTTCAGATAAAAACCAGCTCTAAAACCATCCTAGCCCCTGTTACTTGTTTGAAATAACTGGGCATATAGTTCAACTCCCATTTAACATTTGGGTTGCACATTGATACCGACATCCAAATCCTATGCCAAACTAGGTGTACTTTACAGGAACAAATCCTCCCTAAGGCCCTCATGCAGTAATCGCCTACAGCGATTCAGTAAGCCCAGAGAAGCTGGCGATTAGAGCAAAAATAACCGGTTTTTTTTTTTGCCGGAAAATAAATAAATAAATAAAATCTGCAGATGCGCGGTGATAAGCCACTTTTCGGCACTGATCGCCAGTTTTTCAAACACGCTCAATTCTATAAGCCCTGATCAGCTTATTGCGGCTGATCGCCACTTTAAAATTGCTGTTTCTTCTCAAAATTGTCCCGCCACAAAAGTAGGCAAGAAGGTGGGGTGAAGCTGCGATGAAAATAAAATGCATGTATCCCGGAGCTGATATCCATTAATATCAGCATCAGAGACCCCCGGCATGAATCCCATGCATAAAAAATGCATTTACAGGCAACTTCATTACCGCCAAGGCAATGAAGGGATTATACACCCGTGCCAGGCTTATTGTGGGTAGCGGGGGTGGGAGAAGGTGGTATTTGGCCCTGGCTGGGTGTTTAGGCCTTGCCAGGGGGTTGGGGGATGACTTAACCTTTTCTTTAACTTAGCGGTTAATACCGATAAGGTAATGAAGGGGTTAACCCCTCCCACTACCCCCCCCCACCCGGTAGGCCTAAACACCCATCCTTGGGGCCAATACCCCGTTCACCCACCCCCGCTACCCACAATAAACACAAATACACATAACAGCCCCACTGGCCACCTCCTAGGTCCCTATTAAACCATTACAATATTCATAAAACCATTATTTTGTTTACACCCAGGATTATTACATGGGGTTAGGGCTATGTTATTCAGTGAGGGGTTGTATGTTTGTATTCGTAGGGACAGGCAAGGCCGGAGCCAGATGGGGTTCTCCTGCCTCTGTCCTCCCTGTCTCCTGACCCTTCCTGTAGCCGGACAAAGAAGAAGAAGCAGGCACACGGTCTTACTCAAAGGAGGTTTAATATGCCATAAAGTCCAACGTTTCGGCAGTCAAATACTGCCTTTCTCAAGGTGAAGGCTACCAAACACAAGAAACAGTCACAATATATACCACCCCCCTGATACTCACCCCTCCCGGCTCTGCCACATAACCAGGATGCTGACGCCCACCTGATGACGTCAGAGCTACCATATGGCGCCCCCTAGTGACGTCAGACGTCTAGGTCTAAATCCCTGGCAATACAGCATAGAGCTGCCTTGGAGGACTGCAGCCACAGCCACACATGGGGGAGTGTTCAGTCTGGGGAGAGGTGTGGCTGTGGCTGCAGTCCTCCAAGACAGCTCTATGCTGTATTGCCAGGGATTTAGACCTAGACGTCTGACGTCACTAGGGGGCGCCATATGGTAGCTCTGACGTCATCAGGTGGGCGTCAGCATCCTGGTTATGTGGCAGAGTGGGGTGGGGTTGCATCCCTTGTTTTTATGACTTTCTAATAAAGATAGATTTTTGCCAGACCTGCCTCTTCTCTGGATCATGGTGCGCTGCACTTTCTCTAGGGCAGGCCTGCACAACTCCAGTCCTCGAGGGCCGCACACAGGCCAGGTTTTTAGGATATCCCTACTTCAGCACAGCTGGCTCAATTAGTGGCTCAGTACGACTGAGCCACTAATTGAGCCAGCTGTGCTGATTTAGGGATATCCTGAAAACCTGGCCTGTTTGCGACCCTCGAGGACTGGAGTTGTGCAGGCCTGCTCTAGGGTATGGGAGACTGCCTGACGGGTGGCTGGGTTATGGGAGACTGCCTGACACTTTTATGGGAGTCTGCCTGACACTTGGGTGGGTGGGAGACTGTCTGACACTTGGGTTGACTGCCTGACACTTTGACTGCCTGACACTTGGGTGGGTGGGTGGGAGACTGCCTGACACTTGGGTTTGACTGCCTGACACATGGGTGGGTGGGTGGGTGGGTGGGAGACTGCCTGACACTTGGGTGGGTGGGTGGGATAGACTGCCTGACACTTGGGTGGGTGGGTGGGTGGGTGGGTGGGATAGACTGCCTGACACTTGGGTGGGTGGGTGGGTGGTAGACTGCCTGACACTTGGGTGGGTGGGTGACTGCCTGACACTTGGGTGGGTGGGTGGGAGACTGCCTGACACTTGGGTGGGTGGGTGGGAGACTGCCAGACACTTGGGTGGGTGGGTGGGAGACTGCCTGACACTTGGGTGGGTGGGAGACTGCCTGAAACTTGGGGGGGTGGGTGGTAGACTGCCTGACACTTGGGTTGACTGCCTGACACGTGGGTGGGTGACTGACTGCCTGACACGTGGGTGGGTGACTGACTGCCTGACACTTGGGTGGGTGGGAGGGAGACTGCCTGACACTTTTGACTGCCTGAAACTTGGGGGGGTGGGTGGGAGACTGCCTGACACTTGGGTGACTGCCTGACACTTGGGTTGACTGCCTGACACGTGGGTGGGTGACTGACTGCCTGACACGTGGGTGGGTGACTGACTGACACGTGGGTGGGTGACTGACTGACATGTTAGACTGCCTGACACGTGGTTGGGTGGGTGACTGACTGCCTGACATATGGGTGGGTGACTGACTGACACGTGGGTGACTGACTGACACGTGGGTGAGTGGGTGAGTGGGTTGGTGTCTGTATACATTCTGTCACTGATACACACAGACACTGGGAGGGGGCAGTCACACACACACTGGGGGGGGGCAGTCACACACAAACACAGAATGGGAGGGGGGCAGACACACACACACACACAGAATGGGAGGGGGGCAGACACACACACACACAGACTTGGAGGGGGCACTTACACACACTGGGAGAGGGGCATCACACAGTGGCAGGGGGCAGACAGACACACACACAGACACACAGACTGGGAGGGGGCAGTCACACATACACACAGACTGGGAGGGGGGCAGTCAAACATACACTGGAAGGGGGGCAGTCACACACACGCAGACTGGGAGAGGGGCAGTCACACACACACAGACTGGGAGGGGGAGGGCAGTCACACACACACAGACTGGGAGGGGGAGGGCAGTCACACACACAAACAGACTGGGAGGGGGGGCAGTCACACATACACTGGGAGGGAGGGGCAGTCACACATACACACAGACTGGGAGCGGGGCAGTCAAACATACACTGGGAGGGAGGGCAGTCACACACGCACAGACTGGGAGGGGGGGCAGTCACACACACATAGACTGGGAGGGGGGGCAGTCACACACACACACAGACTGGGAGGGGGGTAGTCACACACACACTGGGAGGGGGGCAGTCACACACACACTGGGAGGGAGGGGCAGTCACACACACACAGACTGGGAGGGGGCAGTCACACACACACACACACACACACTGGGTGTGGGGGCAGTCACACACACACTGCGAGGGGGGCAGTCACACACCCACACTGGGTGGGGGGCAGTCACACACCCACACTGGGTGCGGGGGCAGTCACACACACACTGCGAGGGGGGCAGTCACACACCCACACTGGGTGGGGGGCAGTCACACACCCACACTGGGTGGGGAGGCAGTCACACACACTGGGAGGGGGGCAGTCACACACACACTGGGAGGGGGGCAGTCACACACACTGGGAGGGGGGGCAGTCACACACACACTGGGAGGGGGCAGTCACACACACACTGGGAGGGGGGGCAGTCACACACACACTGGGAGGGGGGCAGTCACACACACTGGGAGGTGGGGCAGTCATACACACACAGACAGGGAGGGGGGCAGTCATACACACACAAACTGGGAGTGGAGGCAGTCACACACACAGACTGGGAGGCAGGCAGTCATACACACACAAACTGGGAGGGGGGGCAGTCACACACACAGACTGGGAGGCGGGCAGTCACACTTGCACAGACTGGAAAGGGGAGCAGTCACACACACACAGACTGGGAGGCGGGCAGTCACACACACAGACTGGGAGGGGGGCAGTCACACATACACTGGGAGGGGGGCAGTCACACACACAGACTGGGAGGGGGGCAGTCACACACACAGACTGGGAGGCAGGCAGTCATACACACACAAACTGGGAGGGGGGGCAGTCACACACACAGACTGGGAGGCGATCAGTCACACTTGCACAGACTGGAAAGGGGAGCAGTCACACACACACAGACTGGGAGGCGGGCAGTCACACACACAGACTGGGAGGGGGGCAGTCACACACACAGACTGGGAGGGGAGGCAGTCACACACACTGGGAGGGGGGGAAGTCACACACACAGACTGGGAGGGGGGCAGTCACACACACTGGGAGGGGGGCAGTCACACACACAGACTGGGAGGGGGGCAGTCACACACAGACTGGGAGGGGGGCAGACACACACACACAGACTGGGAAGGGGGCAGACACACACACACACACAGGCGACATGGTGCTTACCTGTAGTGCCACTGTAGGGAGCCAGAAGTAGTGAGGCTTTTTTCCAGTCTGCCGGCAGTTTCAGTTGCCAGCTGTGAGCCTTCCTTCTGGTGAACACACACACACACACACACACACACACACACACACACACACACACACACACACACACACACTACATCCGTCCCTGATACTAAGCCCCGCCCCCGGCAAATCCTGACCTCCAACCAATCCCCTGCTTCTACTCTAAAGCCCCGCCCCCGGCATCCTGCTATTGGGGGAAAACAAAAAATACGGCCGCCGCATCCTCCTCATGCTGCCGCCTCCGCGCACCGCCGCCGACTCGCGCACGGTACCAGTCACCAGGGGCAAAACCCGGGACATTTCCGGGACGGACTGTCAACCGGGACAGCACAGAAAAAAACGGGACTGTGCCGGCAAAACCGGGACAAATGGTCACTCTATAAATACACCTTATACTCCACATGCAGCACGTAACCATGAATGCAGTATATACTCTATATACGCCATGTACCCCAATTACGACACCTTATAACCCTGCATGCAGCAAATGTACACCTTATAATCCACATACCGCACTTAACCCTGACTGCGGTATATACACTATGCACGCCATGTAACCCAATTACAGCACATTACAACACTGAATGCAGCATAAATACACCTTATACTCCACATGCAGCACGTAACCGTGAATGCAGTATATACTCTATATACGCCATGTACCCCAATTACGACACCTTATAACCCTGCGTGCAGCAAATGTACACCTTATAATCCACATACCGCACTTAACCCTGACTGCGGTATATACACTATACCCGCCATGTAACCCAATTACAGCACATTACAACACTGAATGCAGCATAAATACACCTTATACTCCACATGCAGCACGTAACCGTGAATGCAGTATATACACTATATACGCCATGTACCCCAATTACAGTACATTGTAACGGCGAATGCAGCACCTATACACACCCTATCGTACAGAACGTAACTACGAGTGCAGTATACACACTATATACACCATGTCACCCCATTAAAGCCCATTGTAACTTCGGATGCGGTATATACACACCCCCTATAATCCAAATACAATATACGCCATGTAACCCAATTACAGCCAATTGTACCTCAAATGCAGCTCGTATGCCTTATAACCCGAATACAACGCATTATAACCATACCCCGAATACAACGCATTATAACCATACGCCGAATACAACGCATTATAACCATACCCCGAATACAACGCATTATAACCACACTGAGGTGTATACACTTTATTCCCCACATACAGCCCGCTATCACTACGAATGCGGTATGCAGCGATACCCACGGCCATTCTAGCATTGATCATAACTTTATCCAATGTTGAAAGAAATCAATTACAGCACATTATACCACTGCCATGTAACCCCACTGAGTGTCCCGTGCTCCAACTCCGGGGGGATGGGGGGGTTGGGGGATACCCACGGCCATTCTGTTGGGGGAACCGTCGTGGCAAAAAAACGTGGGGGGTTGTTGTGCCTCTCCTCGTCCTCCCTCTGGCCCCCCCCTCCCCAGCTGCAGAGGCTGATGGAGGGCGAGCCACGTGGCAAGGGAATCCCCCCTGGCTATTCCCTGGTACCGGCAAGGGGATCCCCCCGTTCCCCGGAGGCCCCCCTCCCCGCCCGCCAGCTACCAAGGCTGATGGAGGGAGAGCCACGCGGTAAGGGGGATCCCCACTAGCTATCCCTTGGTCCGGCAGGCGGATCCCCCCCTTCGCCGGAGGCCCCCCCCTCCCCGCCCGCCGAGCAGGCCAGCCACGGAGGCTGAGGGAGGGAGAGCCGCGCGGTAGGGGGATCCCCCGTGGCAGCACTCCCCGGCTGCCTCGCAACTATCCCCTGGACAGCCATAGCGGAGGCGGAGGGGGGGGATACTGCGATCGGGCCCAAAGGGAGACTACAAACTCACCTGGAGGAGAGGAGAGGACACTAAACTTCGCAGCAGACCGGGAGCAGAATGGAAGATTCAGCTCCCGGCTGCCTCTTTTGTACTGACCTAGGCCTAATGGGGGGGGCCGCGATGGCGGCCCAGAGATCCCAGGGAGGTGAGGGGGGAGGGGGCTTGCCCCCTGGTCATGGGCTTCCCTTGCCTAATTGGCTGGAGGGATTGCTTCTGCAGGGGGCCAAGCTTTATATATTATGTGTATAGACTCTACCGCGCTGGGAGTCCGTCCCCGGACCTGATAATCAGCCCTTCCCCGCTCACCATTTGTCCCGGCACTTAGCTGCTCCCAGCCCTTTGTCACGACCCTGCATTTCTCTGCAGACAACGCAGGTAAGTGAATTACTGTGCCTGCATGCAAAGAAATGCTAAAACACACATTACATTACTGGCTGCCTTTCTAAGGCCGTGTTCGGGGTGGCTGCTACGCGACGCGTGCGTGCGCACGTCCGTCGCAATTTTAGATTGTTTGGTGGGAGTGTTCAAACTGAAAACTCCACCGGCGGTAAAGTGCAGCGTTGACGCCGCTGTAACCAGAAATGATATTTGGGGCTGCAGTCGCATCACGTGAGCTGGTTCAGCGAACCAGCTCCGTGACACGTTCCCCCCGCCAAGCCCCCAAATGCCGCGACCCGACTCCTGCAGCCTGAACACAGATCGCCAGGCTGCAGGAGCACGCGGGGGAGGTGCGCGTGGACGCACGCTGCCGCAGCAGCCACGCTGAACTCAGCCTTACTGTATGGGGAAAAGGCTACACTCTAAAATGGGGCATAAAGTGCTTTTCTACATATATATAGCCTGGCCTTCGGCATCTATTGCTAATTCTGGGCCTTTCCTCTGTCAGTCCTGTTAGAACAGGCAGTGGAAAGGTTAATTCCTTCAGTTAGCCTGTTTGCATTTCAGCTCTGAGTATAGTAGCAATATTCAGGGGCAGGCCTAAGCAACCTTTGAGCATGTTAATCCAAAGGGTGGATATGGGTTGGAACACCCCCTGATGTGTGTGAGCCAATCGGAATCCAGCTTTGAGTTGTAATGATTCAAAGCTAGAGACACTCCCGGAGCGGAGGGGGGGAGGAAAGGGGAGCGGAGGAGGGGGGGGAAAGGGGAGCGGAGGAGGGGGGGGAAAGGGGAGCGTTGGAGGGGGGGGAAAGGGGAGCGGAGGGGGGGGAAAGGGGAGCGGAGGGGGAGGGAAAGGGGAGCGGGGGGGGGGGAAAGGGGAGCGGAGGAGGGGGGGGAAAGGGGAGTGGAGGGGGGGGAAAGGGGAGCGGAGGTGGGGGGGAAAGGGGAGCAGAGGGGGGGGGAAAGGGGAGCGGAGGGGGTGGTGGAAAGGGGAGCGGGGGGAGAAAGGGGAGCGGGGGGAGAAAGGGGAGCGGGGGGAGAAAGGGGAGCGGGGGGAGAAAGGGGAGCGGGAGGGGGGAGAAAGGGGAGGGGGGAGAAAGGGGAGCGGGAGGGGGAGAAAGGGGAGGGGGGGGGAGAAAGGGGAGGGGGGGGAGAAAGGGGAGGGGGGGGAGAAAGGGGAGGGGGGGGAGAAAGGGGAGGGGGGGGATCGACACACTGCTTGGACAGTTAAGGCAGGTGTCATTACGTCCCTCATAACGCACACACAAAAAACGTCTGCTACAGCCGTGTATAACGCGGGGGAACTCTTCCCTAACTCCTCCTGTTGTCACCCTTCAAATCCCGGCACCAAACTTGGGCGCAAAGACCTTGCAACAATTTGCCTCGCTACATCACCCCTTTGGCCTAATAAACATGCTATTACTATTAGTTCACAATAGCCCAAGGAAGGGGGGTTACATTTGTTGGGCGATCTGATTGAAAAACACAAAGCCCCCCCCCCGTTCCCCGTGACTCGCCCCCCCACCCGTTCCCCGTGACTCGCGGCTCGCCCCCCCACCCGTTCCCCGTGACTCGTGGCTCGCACCCCCCCTCAGTTCCCCGTGACTCGCGGCTCGCCCCCCCCCCCCGTTCCCCGTGACTCGCGTCCCCCCCCGTTTCCCGTGACTCGCGGCTCACCCCCCCCCGTTCCCCATGACTCGCCCCCCCCCGTTCCCCGTGACTCGCGCTCCCCCCCGCCGGCGCCCACTTGTCCCCCGATGTGCCGTCCGGCTGAGTGAGGCGTGCAGCCGGCGGCAGGAAGCACCCTGTGTGGGCCTGTGTGGGCCTGTGTGGGCCTGAGGCGCGAGGCTGCGCGCCTGAAATGGGAGAGTTACTGGCGCCATAAGCTGAGGCGGGACGCGCAGTTACTTACCTGAGGGGGAGGTAGCGCCGGGGAGGTAAGGAAGCGGCTGGGGTAGGAGGGCCGTGCTTCCCCTCCGTCTGGAGCCGGTGCAGGGCGGCGCACGTGATGGGGGGGATGTACAGAGGGGGGGGTGGTGTGTGTGTGTGTCCTGTCTGTATATGTGTATGTGTCCTGTCTGTCTATCTGTGTCCTGTCTGTGTATCTCAGTGTGTGTGTGTGTATCTGTGTGTGTCTCAGTGTGTGTGTATCTCAGTGTGTGTGTGTGTGTGTGTGAGTATCTGTGTGTGTCTCAGTGTGTGTGTATCTCAGTGTGTGTGTGTGTGTGTATCTGTATGTGTCTCAGTGTGTGTGTATCTTTGTGTGTGTCTCAGTGTCCTGCCTGTGTGTGTCTCCGTGTCCTGCCTGTGTGTGTCTCCGTGTGTGTGTGTATCTCTGTGTGAGTGTATGTGTGTGTCCGGCCAATGAGAGGTGTGCGGGGGCGGGCCAAGGGAGCCAATGGGATTGCCGCTAGGGACACAGGGAGACACATACAGACACGGCCACAGAACACTTTCACAAATAGATAGATAGATAGATAGATAGATAGATAGATAGATAGATATACACACACTATTAAGGTTATGGTGGGTAAAAAAGTGACAAAAACCCTCCACAGTAAAGCATAAAGCAACTGTAAATATTACTGTATGTTCATTTGCATGTCTTAGACAGGTCTGCAACCCTGTCTTTCCCCATTGTCACCCAGCATACAGCGCTTCCACTGCAGCAAGGGATTCTGGGAAATGACATGCAAATGAGCACTCAGTGCCACCTTTTGTCTCAAGCTCGTATTACACAAGCCAATCCTCAAGCCAATGCACACTGTTTTAAACACAGCTTTTAGACAGAGGCTGGGATGAGATGCAAAGCCATTAAACCCACTCACAGACATGTTTCAACCTTTTTTTTTTTAACTTTTTTATTCAACAACTTTTTTAAGTTTACAGACTTTTTGGGAAACCAAAAAAACACACCATAGTGACAACAGTCACCCAACATTAGAAAGACACCAAAACATAATATATTTACATTTTCTTCCTTCATCCTTCAGATATATACAAACACAAAGATAAACTTTTCAGAAGGATAAAAAAAAACATAACTTTACGAAAAAACCCTATAACCAAAACATCATACAAAGATAAGAACCATATACTTCAAGATTCTTTCATTTAAAAACAAAAACCCTTTCTCTATTCTCATGTGATGCGATCATCTGTTTTAATTCTTTCTCCATACGTTCCAAACCTTTCTTACTTTCCTCTAACTGGAATCCAGATATCACACTTTTTTCATACCCGTCCCTTGCCTCTTTTACATCCCAATATCTCCGCCCAAATCCCCTCGCAAGTTGATTGTGCAAAACCTCTTCCTTTGTAAGCCCTACTTCATCCTTTCCCTGGGTGCTCCTCCCCTTACTATCTCCCGCAGAATTTGCCTCTTTTGCCTGTACAATCCCTTTTTTGCCTGCCTTTTCTTCACTTTCGTTCCCACTTACTCCACTTACACTTCTCTGTATTTTAGTTCCCTCCACGCTTATCTGACTTTTTTGTGAGGACGAGCTGTTGCTCTCGCTACTCTCTTTCTCCCTCACCTCTCCCCTAGCCTCTTTTATTTTAACCCACTGTACATGCTCCTTTTTTAATTCTTCATATTGCTCTTTTGTCAGATGTTTTCTTTGGTACATCATTTTTTCCAATCTTTCTATTATCTGTTCATCACTACTACCCCCATGCTGCTTCCGGAAAATACCCACCCAAAACAGAACATCTCCCACTGCGTTCTCAAATTGTTCCATTATCTCTTTTAGGGTTACGTTCCCTGATACTTTTTTAACTTTACCCTCTACACCCTTCTCTCTAGGCTCCACTTTACTCTGGCAATCCTTATCATCCTTTGTTTCTATCCCTTGCGAAGACTCGTTTTTGCTTCCACTAACAACAAACCCTTTACACTTACTCTTTCCCTCTTTACCTTTTCCACTCGCACCACCAGGGCCTGCCTTCTCCTCAGTCTCTTGCGCTTCCCTATCTAACTTCTTATTTTCCTCTTTTCCTTTACTCACGGTCTGTTCCTCTTCCCCACTCCCGTCAATACTGGACAAATCCAGCGCACAAAACTTTGACTTCGTCACCTTATCTTGCCGTAGCTCACTCTTCCCCTCCCCATCAACTGTACAAACATCATTGTCACTTTGTAAACTTCGTTTTTGCGCCCCTTTCTTGTGTCCGGTCGTGTCCATTATTTCCACTTCCACCTCCCCCTCTATTGGGCCACTCTCTACCATTTCTTCCCTTCTTAAATCCTCCTCATACATTGCTGTTATAGCCGGATCAAGCCCTCCCTCTTGGGAACTCTCCATCTCACAAATTCCCAGACCCTCCACTGTCTCTTCCTCTTCTTCTAGCACACTGCCCCCTTTTGCTGCCTGGGCATATGTCCTTTTAGTGCACTGCCGTGCCAAGTGTCCTTCCTCTCCGCAAAGATGGCATCTCTTAGGGACTCCACAGTTGGCTGCAGTATGTCCCTCTTCCCCGCAATTACGGCACACAATTCCCGTTTTCCTGCAACCCTCCTTTGTATGTCCATAAGTGTGGCAATGCCTGCAATATAGAGGCTGTCCCGAATAAAACAAAAATCCTCTGTCTCCTCTGATATTGAACATGGCCGGTGGGTGTGTCACTCCTCCCGCACATGATGGATCCCGTATCAACCGTACCCAGAAACGTCTCTTCCCGTTGAACATGCCATATGGGTTTTTAAGTTCTTCACCTCCTCTGATCATTTCACAGTACCGTTTCAAAAAAGTCACAATCTCCTCTTTCCTTGCATACGGAGTGTACATGTGAAGTACAAGTGGTCTCTCCTCCAGCATAAAACTTGGAATTACCTTGATGCCATGTAAGATCGGGTCACCAGACTTCTCCTTGCACTTTTCAAAAGTGCACCAAACATCCGCTTCTTGATGACAGGTCAGGTCATAAATCCCCTGTGCAGGAAAATCCTGAAGGCAGAAGATCCTCTCAGTGTCCAGACCGATCAATTGCTTCAGCACCTTCTCCACTATCCACAGCAGGTTCACTCGACTTCTCTCGGTCTCCTCGATCAGGAACCGAATGGAATTGCGCATTCCAGCTTGCGATGTCATCTCTGCTCTCCCAAGCTCAGGTGTGGCACCCCAAAAGCAGCAAGGGACTTTAGCCAGTAAAGGCGATGTCCCAGGGCAAAGGTGCCGGCCCCTCACTTCCGCATCCGCTCGCTCAGAACCGCTCGCTCAGGATCACTCCTCTTAGCTCGAGATGGCGTGCCCCCCCAAAAGCAGCAGGAGTCTTTAGTCCCCGAAGGGACGATGACTCAAGGCCAAGGGGACACAGGCTCAGCTACACAGCTGTTTCGACCTTAATGGGTCTCATCAGTGTGGGGTTGGTCTTAATGGCAAAGCAGGTTTGAGACTAGACTAGGTAATCACCACTACTATTAAGGTTATGGTGGGTAAAAAAGTGACAAAAACCCTCCACAGTAAAGCATAAAGCAACTGTAAATATTACTGTATGTTCATTTGCATGTAAAGGTAATCCCAAGTTTTATGCTGGAGGAGAGACCACTTGTACTTCACATGTACACTCCGTATGCAAGGAAAGAGGAGATTGTGTGTTTTTTGAAACGGTATTGTGAAATGATTAGAGGAGGTGAAGAACTAAAAAATCCGTATGGCATGTTCAACGGGAAGAGACGTTTCTGGGTACGGTTCAGACGGGATTCATCATGTTTGGGAGGAGTTACACACCCACCGGCCATGTTCAATAGTAGAGGAGACAGAGGATTTTTGTTTTACCCGGGACAGCCTCTATATTGCAGGCATTGCCACACTTATGGACATACAAAGGAGGGTTGCACGAAAACGGGAATTGTGTGCCGTAATTGTGGGGAAGAGGGACATACTGCAGCCAACTGTGGAGTCCCTAAGAGATGCCATCTATGCGGAGAGGAAGGACACTTGGCATGGCAGTGCACTAAAAGGACATATGCCCAGGCAGCTAAAGGGGACAGTGTGCTAGACGAAGGGGAAGAGACAGTTGAGGGTCAGGGATTTTTTGAGATGGAGAGTTCCCAAGAGGGAGGGCTTGATCCGGCTATAACAGCAATGTATGAGGAGGATTTAAGAAGAGAAGAAATGCTAGCAAGTGGCCCAATAGAGGGTTTGGCGGGTTCTATAAGTGATATCGTGGAGAAAAAAGAGGAAGATCTCTTCCTGGACTCCTTGGCCCAGAAACTGGAGGTGGGGAGGAGACGGGAGCAGTGCATCAGAAAGATGCGGGGGGGGGGGAAATACGGTCATTGAGTGTGGTGGAACCTAGCTGGGCGGAAAGTATGGAGTTTCAAGATGCACAGAGGGGGAGGGAAGGTCCCCAAGATGTCTTGGAGGAGGAAATGGAAATAGGAGGGAAAAAAGCTCAAAAGCGTAAAAATCTGCAAGGGATAGAAACAAAGGAAGATAAGGATAGCCAGAGTAAAGGGGAGCCTAGAGAGGAAGGTGTAGAGGGTAAAGTTGTAAAAGTATCAGGGAAAGTAACCCTAAAAGAGAAGATGGAACATTTTGAAGATGCAGTGGGAGATGTTCTATTTTGGGTTGGTATTTTTCGGAAGCAGCATGGGGGGAGTAGTGAGGAACAGATAATAGAAAGATTAGAAAAACTGATGTACCAAAGAAAACAGCTGACAAAAGAGCAGTATGAAGAATTAAAAAAGGAGCATGTGGGTTAAAATAAAAGAGGCTAGGGGAGAGGTGAGGGAGAAGGAGAGAAGTGAGGGCAATAGCTCATCCTCACAAAGCCAGATAAGCGTGGAGGGAACTAAAATACAGGGAAGTGTAAGTGGAGTAAGTGGGAATGAAAGTGATGGAAAGGCAGGCCAACAGAGTGGGGGTGAAGGGGGAGAGATTAGGGAAAGTAAAGGGGGAAAAGGAGAAAAGGCAGGCCTTAGTGGAAGAACAAAAGTAAGTTATGAAAGCGAGAGAGAAAGGAAGGCGAGGGAGTGGCATGTAAAAGAGGTGATAAATAATATAAATAAAGAGGCAGGTGACTTAGGGTTAAATGTTTCAAAAACGGAATGGCTGAAAGTACAGTTCCCAAAAGCAGAGGTGTCTAAAGAGGAAGTAAGAAAATTAGAAATACAATGTAGTACGTATCATATCCGTGAGGCGTTAGAGAAATTGCTGGGACACGTGAAGTAATTAGATGCAATGTTAAATGTCCTGTGGAAAGTACGAAAAGTCGTGTGTAGAAATGGGAAGTAATCATATTTTTTTGTATTGAGTGTGTTTGGTAGTAGATGCACAGATGATGCCTTGGAATGTGTTGTTTTGTTTGGCTTTTTAGAATGGTTTTGTGCCTTTGGGTTGGTTTTTGTCTTGGCAATATAAGGATTGTATAGTGATGTTTTCGGTTTATTATTTTCTGTAAAATTATACTAAATGGTTGTTAATATGTGAACCGTAAAAAAAAAAAAAAAATGTCTGTGAGTGGGTTTAATGGCTTTGCATCTCATCCCAGCCTCTGTCTAAAAGCTGTGTTTAAAACAGCATGCATTGGCTTGAGGATTGGCTTGTGTAATACGAGCTTGAGACAAAAGGTGGCACTGAGTGCTCATTTGCATGTCATTTCCCAGAATCCCTTGCTGCAGTGGAAGCGCTGTATGCTGGGTGACAATGGGGAAAGACAGGGTTGCAGACCTGTCTAAGACATGCAAATGAACATACAGTAATATTTACAGTTGCTATATATATATACATATATATGTACCCCTCAGTTTTATACAGTCATGGTGTTCATCATGTGTGGGACGCAGAGCCCAGAACCTAATGTCATGTTAGCATCAGAGAGTCACGGTAATAACTCAGCACTCACCCATGTAACACCTTCTCTGGTAGCTCTCTGTCTGTGTCTCTATCTACCATTCTTCGCAGCAGACCGGGAGCAGAATGGAAGATTCAGCTCCCGGCTGCCTCTTTTGTACTGCCCTAGGCCTGTCCCCCCCCCCCCCCCAGGGGTGAGGGTTACGTGGTCTTATATTGGCCGTACCATCAGACCGGTGAGAGTCAGGATTCAAGAACACATCAGACATATTCTTAAGAAGGATATGTTGCACCCAGTATCCTGACATTTTTCTATGTTGTGGTTATGTGTATGTTATGTGTAAGTATTACTGCAGCAGATTGGCTCTGTGTGACGCCTCATAGGTGAAGATATAGGAAAGGGTTAATTGGAGGTCTTGTTACCTTAGACCCTTATGATCTCATTATTTATCTGGTGTGTTGAACATCTGATTTAATTAACAACAGCCAATAGAGATCCCTGTCTCCCTATAAGAACGTCACTGGAGGCAATGCCAGGTATTCTTTTGACAAAGTCTCGAACGAGACGAAACGCGTCAAGAAGTACCTTGTAGCAGTTTTGTTCTGTGCTGTCATGCACTCATTAAACATGGACTTTTAGATAAATAGCGTGTGGACTCCCTGTTTCATATCCTGACGGCAGCTGTGCACCGCCTGATTACCCGCTTTTTACACTCTGTCTGTGGCCTGCATTAAACCTTCTAATATCGCTGGTGTTACTGGCCTTCTGCTGTCATTTGTCGCCGTCCCCTTTGTTAACCACGCTAGGACCCTTTTGATGATAAATGCCTTCGTTGGGTCCCCCTTGCCCTCTAGCTGCAAAAAGAAGGAGACCCCTGTCACTTTTTCCCCTATGGATCCTCCCGCTAAACCCCTTGCCCTTAAGTTTAGGACAAATGATAGCAAGGTCCCGACTCCCAATACGTCGAGACCCAATTCCCCTGCCAGACTTTGATAATCGCGCCACGCTGCCGAATAAGCCCGCCACGTACCCGGAGCCAGCGATGATCGTACCAACGAGGTCACTGGGTCGTCGCCAGCACCCAAAGGTCTGCAGGGCATGGACTGCCGATTAGGTCCGCCCCGGGGGCCAGTCTCCGAAACAGCGCCATCTGTAACCGGGATAAGGCATCAGCAATGTTATTCACCACACCCGGGACATGTCGAGCCTTGAACGCTATGTTCAATTGCAAACATGCCAGTACGAAACAGCGCAGAAGGGACAGCACCGGCGGGGAGCGTGAGCCGAAATTGTTCACGGCTTCCACTACACCCATGTTGTCTGTCCAAAAAATTACTTGCTTATTCGCGAATAAGTGACCCCACAGGCGCACTGCGACGAGCAAGGGAAATAGTTCCAAGAACGCCAAGTTCTTAATGAGCGGCGTCCCCCGCCAGTGGGGAGGCCACCGCTCCGCGCACCATGCCCCACCAAGTAGGCCCCAAAACCGACTGACCTTGAGGCGTCTGTAAACAACTGCAACTCTGTGTTGTTGGATGGGGGACCTCGCAACAAGGTTCTGCCGTTATAATCCTTTCAAAAACGCAGCCACACCGTCAAGTCCTTTCGGATTTCGGCGGTGATGCGGATGAAGTGGTTGGGTCGTCTCACCCCGACCTTTGCTGCGAAGAGGCGCCTGGCGAAAACCCTCCCAGCCGGCATTACGCGCGCAGCAAATACTAAGTGGCCTAGCAGCGCCTGGAAGTGCCTCAATGATGTTTTCTTGAGAGCTATGAATTCGCGGAGAAGCCTGCTGAGGGCGACCAGCTTCTCCGGAGGGAGCCTGTACTCCATCGCCTCAGAGTCGATTTCTATGCCCAAAAAGGTAAGAGTGGTTGTTGGCCGCACCTTCTTCTCGTCGGCCAAAGGAACGCCGAACTCACGCGCCAGGGCTGAAAATTCGAACAGCCACCTAGCGCATAAGTCCGAACCCCTGGGGCCAACAAAAAGGAAGTCGTCCAAGTAGTGCATGACCCCCGCTGCCTGCACCCTCTTCCGGGTCACCCATTCTAGGAAGGTGTTAAATGTCTCGAAATAAAAACAAGAAAGCGCCCCTCCCATTGGTAAGCATAAGTCTATGTAGTACTGACCTTCGAGCATGCAGCCTAGCAAATGAAAGCACTCGGGGTGGACTGGCAAGTGTCTGAAGGCCGAATTGATGTCAGCTTTTGACATTAGAGCCCCTTCTCCCATCCTTTCCACCAGCACTGCGGCTTGATCGAAGTTCGCGTAAGACACCGAACTCAACTCCCTGTCAATGCCGTCGTTTACCGACGACCCCTCGGGGTAGGATAGGTGTTGTATCAACCTATACTCCCCAGCCTCTTTTTTTGGGGACCACTCCCAATGGGGAAATCCTGAGATTAGGCAAGGGAGGGGACTCGAAGGGGCCAGCCATCCTTCCCAATTGGACTTCCTTCCAGACCTTTTCCCTAGCTACGTCACCGTGTGTCCTGACCGATTTCAAGTTCCGACTAAACTCAGATCCCGCTTGATATTCAAACGGGATCCTAAACCCCTCCTTAAACCCAGCTAGGAGTAGCTGGGCCGCTTCCCTATTGGGATACCTTGCTAGCCACGGTGCCAAATTGGCGACGATTATTGGTGTCGCTGCCCTCGCGTCCAAACGTCCGCCCTGCGCCCCTCCCCCTGCGACCGCCCTTCTTAAAACACTTTGCCTGGGCGTGGCGGCCGCCGCAAAAGGAGCAGATGTGTTGGAAACGGCAGTTGTCGTACGTGCAGTTGAACTGGTTAAACGGCCAACAGATGCCCGAGTTGGTGCGCAGCGACTGGCTAGTCCCTGGTACGTTATTCCGCCATGCCCCCCTACCTCCGGTGCCGCACCCTCGAAAGGAATCTGCCCCGCCCCCAGACACAAACTGCAGATACAGGTTGACATCCTTGACGTTCCATGGTATCACCACCTCTTGGGCCTTCATTGATTGCCTAAAGCACTGGTCATATGTCCACCAACCCGTTCCCCCGTAAGCGTGGTGTGCTTCCTCGATCATGTCGTGATACGTAAAGAGCGAGGGGCACGCCTGGGGATCCTTCTCCCCAATTACTCCAGCCAGGATAACAAATGCCTTAGACCAGTTGCGAAAGGTGTGTGGGAAAAGCCTCTTTTCCACATCCACCTTCTTCGCTTCCCCCGTCTTTGAGGACGCGGCCAACGCCTCCCTGTAGCCTGGTAGCAGAGATAATATATCTACGTACTCCCCGGCCCATATCTTGTCCTTCACCTCTTTCAGCAAGTGCAAGCCCACTGAGCTAGGTCTGGATGTATAAGAGACCTTATATGCCGCATCGGGCATCCTCTTATCCTTGGCTAGCTCCTCTGAGGCGGGTGCCGCCTGAGGGAGGGGGAGCGTGGAGGATGGTGATTCCACTTGCCCGGCCTGCCCACCAGCCCCTAGAGGTGTGTTGTTAACCGCCTGCGGGCGGGAACAGCGGCCACTGCCGCTGCTGGAACTACAGGTGTCGCTACCGCTGGCGCCGCCCCCAATGCTGGCGCTACGACTGTCGCTATAGCTGGAGCTATCGCCGCTGCTGATGCGATTAGCGTTGCTAGAACTGGCGCTGCGCTTATCGCTGGTGTCACTACTGCTGGTGACTCTGCCGGTGCATGAGCATCAACAGCTGCCTCTGGAACCAGCCTTCTTCCTTGCTTCGCGCGTCAGCCTGCAGTTGTATGATTTTGTCTACGAAGTACATTCTGATTGATGCGCTAAGTGTCGCGGGAGTGTGATTTCAATTTGCGTGATTTAACTATGTGTTCCGTCTACTGGGTTTTTCTGTGAGTATGGGAAGTATCGAGGGTCGACGGAGGCGGATCCGATCCGGATGAAAACTGAATTGCTACTCGCACGAGGTACCGAAACTGACTGAAAGAAACATGAATTGATATGTTATCATCGATACATGGGACCTTCTGCTAACCGAAGAAGGGGCGTTAGGCCTGCTATTTGCAACCGCCCCTTTACCCCCTTCCCGCATGCATATTTGCTATACCAGCATATTTTCCTGATCGTGCCCAATCAGGGAGTGGGATTACCCGCACCATCCCATGCCATGCGCTGAACAGGAAGTGGGATTACCCACACCAAACCAGAGGCATGCGGCCCTGTGCTGAACAGGGAGTGGGGGGTTACCCGTCCATAGCAGGGCCATGTGCTGAACAGGAAGTGGGATTACCCA